>NW_006295560.1:905541-908354 GCF_000327345.1 Myotis davidii | reverse complement strand
ATTTTCAGGCTGGCCACACCTTCTTTAGGGTGGGCGTCCCCACTGGGGTGCCTGGCCAGTCTGGATGAGGGGCTGAGGGCTGTTTTCAGGCAGGCCAAGTCTGCAACTGAAGCTCTCAGTCTCCTTTTTTTCTTTATTCTGGGATTTATTTACCTTCTGTAATTGAAACTTTGTTGCGGCTCCAGCTCCAAGGCGGGCTGGCTGAAAGCAGGTATCTGGGGTTTGTTTAGCTTCTATAACTGCAACATTGTTGTATCTGGAGCTCAGAGCTGGGCTTCGGCAGGCAGGGAGCCTTGGCTTCCTCCATCGCTGGGGCAACCAAGCCTCATGTCGGCTTCAGTTGCATGGCTGCTGGCCGCCATCTTGGTTGGCAGTTAATTTGCATATCACCCTGATTAGCCAATGGGAAGCATAGCGGAGGTATGGTTAATTATCATGTTTGTCTATTATTAGATAGGATATCTCATTGTGATGTGCCTGTTCAATATTTTTGTCTATTTTTATTCAGTGTTTTATCTTTATTATTGAGTTTAGGAAATTCTTTCTATATTCTGGATACCAATACTTTGTCACACTTGTAATTTACAAATAATTTCTCCAGGTCTGCAGTTTACCAATTAATTTTCTTGTATATTTTTATAAGTAAAAGTTTCAATTTTGATGAAACCTGAATTTTAATTTTTTAGTCTATTACAGTTATTTTTTTCTGTGTCTTGGCTAAGAAGGCTTTGCTAACTCCCAGTTAGTGAAGATAGTCTCCTATCTTCATGAAGTTTTATATGTTTAGCATTTTTACAGTTAGGTCTGTGATCCATTTTACTGTTTTTTTTTTTTTTTTTGTGGAGGTTGTGAGGTAAGGATTAAGGTTTATTTATTTTTCATATCCTAGTTTTCCAGCACCATTTGTGGGAAATACCTTATTTTTCCACTGATGTGTGTGTGTGTGTGTGTGTGTGTACATTCGCCCATATACATGTACATGCCTTGGTCAAATATCAATTATCTGTATAAGTGAGGGTCTATTTCTTCATTCCCTGTTCTATTGAATTGAACTATTGTCTATCATTATGCAATGATTACTGTAACTTTATATTGAGTCTTTAAGTCAGGTAGTATAAGCCCTCCAATGTATTCTTTTCTAAGCTTATTTTAAGTACATTAGATCTTCACATCCATTTCAGATTCAACATTTCAATCATGCTGAGATTATTATTTAGATTAAATTTAATCTATATTTCAATTTGGAGAGACTTGACAATTCAACGATATTAACTTTTCCAATCTCATGCACACGATATCTCTCTTCACTTTCTCAAGTCTTAATTAATTTTTCCCCTCAACATTTTATGTTTTCATGGTTGAAATCTTGACTGTCTTTTCAGAAACATTTATCACTGTTTTAAGTATTTTGATGTTATTATAAGTGTATTGTTTTTTCATTTTTTATTGCTAGTTTATTTGTATATTAATCCTATAACCTGAGACTGTTAAAATCACTTATTTTCTTTTAAAAAAATTTTTTTAATTGATTTCAGAGAGGAAGGGAGAGGGAGACATAGAAACAATGATAAGAGAGAAACATCAATCGCTGCCTTATGCATGCCCCCTACTGGGGATGGAACCCACAAACCACAACCCGGGCATGTGCCCTGATCAGGAATTGAACTGTGACCTGGTTCATAGGTCTATGCTCAACCACTAAGCCACACTGACGAGGCAAATCACTTATTTTTGTAGTAGTTTTTAAATGGATTCCTTAGGGTTTTCTACATAAATAATCATGTAATCTGTAAATAAACAGTTTTACTCCTCTTCTAGTCTTGACGTTTTCTATTTCTTTCCCCTCCCACCTCTACTAACTAGTAACTTCAGTACAAATTGAATGGAGAGCAGACTCAGCCTTCTTCTCAATCTTAGGGGAAAATTATCCAGTATTTCCTAATTAATTATTATGTTAGTTATAGGTTTTTTCAGTACATTTAGAGCTTTTCTGTTGAGTCAAATGTCTCTCTTTCCACACATAATTAGTAAGATTTTATTATATAATGCACACTGAGATGTAGAGATTTCTGGATTCTGATATATTTCTGTTATTCTTGTTTCAGCTGGAAGTAACTTGAATTTTTTGAATCCCAACTCTATATGTACCCATATCATATCCCTCCACCCCTACCTCCATGATGGGCAGTAGCTGAAATGGTTCAGTTCTTTCTGCCTTTCAGATGTTGTATGCTCACCAACTCATAACACATTCAGGCAGAATTTACATGTATATTTGAGAACTTCCCTTTTAATGGCTCCCTAATTTCAGATTTCCCCATCACTTTTCAGCTATTCTGGCAAACCCAAACTCTGGCTTCCGACTCCTACAGCCAGTAACACTGCAATGTTCTCCTTTAGTTTGAACAGCCTCACAAAAATTGAGGTGTCTTCAGGAAAGAAGCCTTATTACCCAGAAATTTTACTCAAAGTGCTTTCCTTTCCTTCAGGTTTTATGTAATTTGGGCCATACTTCAGTTCCTTTAAATAATTTTTTCACTCAACTTTACAATGGTTTTCTGCAGGAAGGTGATTCTGAAAGAACCTACTCAACTATTACCTGAAGTGAAACTACAGTGACTAATATTTATTTCTATGTAGTTAACTTTTTTAAAGTCTCACCTAATGTATTGATTATTTATTTATTGTATGTTTTCCCTTATTTTTCTGTTTTAGTCCCCTGCATCTTCCATTATATTATCTTGAATTTTCTGTATCTTTTATTATCTTATCTGAACAGTAGACCAAACTTATTTGAGAATGGAAACAAACAC
>NW_006295560.1:902084-905530 GCF_000327345.1 Myotis davidii | reverse complement strand
ATATTCATTAAATAGACATTCTTTGGTTCACTTCCAGAACTCTAATTCTTTCTATAAGTGAGCAATTTCTGATTTCCTTTTTATTAGAATCATATTTTGTAAGAGATGGGTGCACAGAAAAAAAAGAAGTGATTTCTCTTAACAGAAGTACATTATTATGTGACTTTTACTGTGGAATTTATACAGTAATATGTTATGAGTTTTAATATCAACATTAAGCTAATCTGTTTCAACCATTTCAGACTTTTTTATTCATTCTCCTTTAGAGAAACTATTTCATCCAAAGATAAATCATTATCAAAATGGTCTTGCTACATGTGCATTATTATGCAAATACTGAAATTAAAATGACCACTTGCTTTCTTGTGGCTTAATAATCATAACATTTTTTTATCTCCAGGTCAAATACCATTGACTTCAACTTGTGAGATTGTAAAATGAATTAATTTAGGTTGTGTGCCAGAGTGAAAGGGAGGATGGTAATGGATCAAGCTAAGTGAAGCTGTAAAAATAAAACTGTGACAGAGTGAGGAAGAGTTAAAATATGCTGAATTCCTATCCATTTTGGGTTTAATATTAGTTCAGCTCATTAGGCAGAGAATAGATTAGGCTAATCCCAATTGTAATTATACATTCTATCAGGCATAAAAAGGTAAACGAGAGAGCAAGTCTGCATTGCCATAAAATTCAGGTTTGAGATAATCAGCACAACAGAATTAAGCTGTCACTGAATGACATTCATTATGCAGCACAAGCCTAAAGCAGATGGAACTAACTCATTGTTGGCTGATTTCTAGATGTCAAGAAACAAATATATTTAGCTAGCTTCTGAAATTTTGCAAAATACTTATATGGTAACTGTACTAACAGTCTTTTAGATAATACACATCAGAACTTGAAACCAGTATTTTCTTACCACTGGGAGACAAAAAATAGAAATGAAAATGATCCTATATAATAAAAGGCTAATATGCAAATCAACTAAATGGTGGAACGACCGGTTGCTATGATGCGCACTGGCCACCAGGGGGAAGATGCTCAATGTGGGAGCTGCCCCTTGTTGTCAGTGGGCTCCCACAGGGGGAGTGCTGCTCAGCCAGAAGCCGGGATCATGGCTGGCAAGCGCAGTGGTGGTGGTGGGAGCCTCTCCTGCCTCCATGGCAGCGCTAAGGATGTCTGGCTGACAGCTCCCAGACAGCAAGAGGGCGGAGGCCGGGGTGAAGGACCCCCCCCCCCCGAGTGCACAAATTTTGTGCACTGGGCCTCTATTTATGTTATAATCTTTAATAGTGTACATTTGAGACCAAACCTTATATTTAAGTTCTTCCTTTGGTGACTTTTCAGAACATGTTCATATTTCTTAAGTTGTGTAGCATTAAGAGAAATAACTTTTAAGTTATTCCTTTTAAAAAAGGAAAATTTAGTTTTTAGTTGGCTTTTATTTGTTAAAATACTAGGCTATTGAGTTTTTTAGACTGATCAAAATGCAAAATTCAAAAATTGTTTAGAATTTTAGGTATTCTCCACATGTTTGATTTTTCTGACACATGTCATATACTATTTCTTAATCCGTGTAGTATTTGAGTCAGATATTTTTCTGGTGCTTTGTTATCATAATTCCTCTCCTTATTTTAGTGAGTACTTCCAATCTATTGCAAAACCCAACCAACATTGTCATAGTTCAGGTCCTACCTCAAACTGTTACAACTCAAGATTTCAGGCAAATGGAATTGAAAGAAAAAGTCAGAAAGTTAAATTGAGAGTGCATGTAAGGCAGTTATAATGTTATAGTGTGGTATATAATCTGACTAAATTGGAAAATAAGGATATTATAGTGGATTTAGAGGAGTGGGAAACATAAAATCTAGTAGCATTAATAGATTGTTGGTCCTTATAAGGTCAAATAATTCTTGACATCAGGGCACTGAAGGGAGTAATCATTATAGAGTGAAATGCTTGAAACCCATATTACTATAAGATGAGCAAGCATATACTGGTATTGCTAATGACTAAGTGTGTGAATATGGAATAATTGGATGAGGAGAACTTTGTGGAAGGAAAGGAGGTCTCTAGACTGAGAGGCAGGGTCATTAAAGAATTAACTACATTAATTTTAAAATTAAAATCATCTACATTAATATAACTGATATTTATGACAGGTATTGTTGAGAGTGTAATGCATATGGTTAATGAATGAACATAATTTTGTATGTATAAATGAATGAATATATGTCCGTATGTGTGTATGTATTAGAGAGCTTAATTCATTTTGTATTATGGGTAAATGAATACATGTCTGCCTTCTCTCCTTCAAGACAATCATAAGGACTAATTCTTTTAAAAATATATTTTTATTGATTTCAGAGAGGAAGAGAAAGGGAGTGAGAAAGAGAAACATCAATGATAAGAGAGAATCATCAACTGGCTGCCTCCTGCATGCCTCCCACAGAAGACAGAGCCCACAACATGGGCATGTGCCCTGACAGAGAATCAAACCATAGGTTGATGCTCAAACACTGAGCCACACTGGCTGGGCCAGAGCTAATTCTCATTTCTATTTCCCACTGCTATGGTATGTAAGAAACACTTTTATGAAGAATTAAATGGAGAGAGCATCAGCTTTGAAGAGGTAACATTTGTTTTCATCAGATGTTGACATTTAGTGGCAAAACTCATATGCACATATGAACAGTGGAATTGTTTATAAAAAAATACCATTAGCCAAGGTTTACTGTGGATTTTATTCTGCCTAATGTACAAAATGCTTCACATGCATAGCCTTACTTCCATTACATTTCCCAACTTTAACTTTTCATTTCTAATGCTTCTTCAGTGATTTTTAGTAGCTTTACCAAATGATATAACCATCACCATGATCTGGTTTTGGAACATTCTAATCCCTCCAATAAGATCCTTCAGGCCCATTTACAGTTAATCCTCATTATCACACTTCACCCTAGGCAACCACTAATCTATTTTCTGGTTCTTTAAGTTTGCTTTTCTGGACATTTCATATGAGTGAAATCCTACACTATGTAGTCTCTTGTGTTTAGATTTTTTTTCACTTAGCAAATGGTTTGAGGATCAATAATGTTGCATGTATTAGTACTTTGGTCACTTTTACTGTTGAATAATATTATATTGCATGGATATACTACTTTTTGTTTCCATTCACCAGGTGTTGGACAGTTTGGGGCCATTATGAATACAGCTGCTGTGAATATTATTATACAAATCTTTGTGCCGACATGTGCTTTAATTTACCTGTAGATACCCGGGAATATAATTGATATACAGTATGATAACAGAGGTATTTTTAGAAATAGATTTTGTTTTCAAAAGCAGAACAGATGCTAATTGTTCTTAAATAATGCAAATTCATCTTGATATACTGTCCCAGATATAGAGCTCCTATCTAAAAATTTAGATATTTGAAAACATTTTTA
>NW_006295560.1:900741-901789 GCF_000327345.1 Myotis davidii | reverse complement strand
TTTTTGCTTCCATGATTTTGATTTTCTGTAATATCTTATTTTGCTACTAGAGGCCCAGTGCACAAATTCATGCGCAGTTGGGTTCCCTCTGAGTGACCTGCGGAGATCAGGCCGAAACCAGCTCTCTGACATCCCCTGAGTGGTCCAGGATTGCTAGAGGACACAGACCAGGCCGAGGGACCCCACCAGTGCATGAATCCTTGCACTAGGCCTCTAGTATGCATATAAGATATTTGTTTAATCTCTTCCTGCCCCCCACTCCCTTCTGTATGAGAATCATCAGTCTGTTCCATTTCCAGGCCTCTTATTTTATTTTATTCACCAGTTTATTCTGTTCATTAGATTTCTTATTCATTTATTTTGATTTTTAGGTTCAGTTGTTGATAGGTATGTATTTGTTGCCATTTTGTTGTTCATATTTTTTATCTTTTTCTTTTCCTTCTTCCTCTTCTTAAAGAATACCCTTCAACATTTCATATAATACTGGTTTGGTGGTGATGAACTCTTTTATCTTTTTCTTATCTGTGAAGCTCTTTATCTTACCTTCAATTTTAAATGATAGATTTGCTGGGTAGAGTAATCTTGGTAGTATGTCTGATATTCATCACTTTGAATATTTCTAGCCACTCCCTTCTGGCCTACATAGTTTCTGTTGATAAATCAGCTGATAGTTGTATGGGCATTCCCTTGTAGGTAACTAACTCTTTTTCTCTTGATGCTTTTAAGATTCTCTCTTTGTCTTTAGCCCTTGGCATTTTAACCCCTTCCCCAACAATTTTTTTGTTAAAAACGTTTCTTTTTCAGACTAATTTTTTTATTTTGGTTCTATATAGTATTTTTGATGCTGGTTATGAAAACAGTTTGTAACTCGTCTTCCTATAAACCATATTTTTTTACCATATTTTCTTAGTATACTCGTCGACGACTGAAAAAGAACATTTTGTGAAAACGCGTATACATGTTTCTGCCGGGGAAGGGGTTAATTATGATGTGTCTTGGTGTGGTCCTCTGCCGGTGACCAATTCCAGCATGACAACAGGCCTGTATC
>NW_006295560.1:896505-899743 GCF_000327345.1 Myotis davidii | reverse complement strand
GTTTAGAAATGTCCAGATGAGGCCCAGCTATGAAGCAAAGCAGGCTGGTGCTGGTGCTGGTGCTGGGTCTTGGGCCTTTTATTGACAGGTTTGGGACTCCCAGACCCAGCTGCAGCTTGTTTGAGATATTTTAGCCTGAGCAATGACTGGCCATTCATATGCAAAAGCCACTACACACAGCTTAGGTGGGGTTGTAAATTGGGGGGGGGGGGGTCTTAGGTAATCACCAGGGCAGAGCAAATAGAAATAAAGGGCTGCCACTCAGCTGTGGGCACCAGGGAGGTCCCAGCACAGGAACAATGATCCCCTGTGAGTATCTCCATTTGGGAGAAAGCCACCTCTAAGTTCCTGCCCTGATGCCAGACAAATGTGTCCCTCAGAACCTCACCCTGGTGCTGGGGCTCAGAGGAAGCAGACCTTGTAAGTTCAGTTTGTGGTGCCAGCCTTTTAAGAGGAACAGCTGGGTCTCCAGCAGTCTGTGTCACTGAGCTCTCATTAGCACTGGATTTTACAGCTGTGGGCTCCAGGGCTGGGAGTCTGGTGTGGGGCTTGGACCTCTTGCTCCTCACGCGCAGCCTCCACAGAGATGATCTCCCTCCCAACTAAAAAAGCAGCAAACATGGGTGCCTGCCCAGCCTGTTCTGCGCCTCCGGCCCCCCCTACCAGTCTCAGTGTGCTTTATTCTTTACTTCTCTACTTGTAGGACTTCCATTTAGCCAACTTTCCGGCAGTTCTGGATAATGATGATTCGGTCTTTCAGTTGTAATTTTGAAATTTTGATGTGGTGTGGGAGGTGGTGAGTATAGGCATTTATCTCCGCTGCCATCTTGGTCCCCTCCCCCCATCTGAAAACATTTTGATTTACACACACACACACACACACACACACACACACACACATACACAGACAAACATATATCTTATTTAATGGAAATCTAATTGTTATGGCTTTTTTTTTTTTCTGAAGAAAGGAATGTGATACTATGATGGAAAATTTCTGGAACTGAGTGTGGTAGATCAACTGTGATGACTTTGCTAAAGAAATAATGTCTAAATTAATATCAGAAGACGAATATGAGTGAGCTAGTTAAAGAAAAACTAAAGAGCATTTCAGTTAGAAGGATCAGCATGTGCAAATCCTTGTGGCAGGAGGGAGGATGACAATTTTGAGAAATGGGAAGATGGTGTGACTGGTGTTTTGTTAAGGAGAAGATAAGTTGAGTCTTGGCCTTCAAGGTTTCGCTCTTGCTTCTAAAATCAGTGAGAATCACTGACGGGATGTAGGCAGCCAGGGTGGCAAAATTAGATAATCTTGTCTGCATTCCAAAAACAGTGATTCCTCAGGCTTGCTAGTGTATGCTGTGAAACCACTTATAATCTAGCTGGGTTGTTGTTTGTTTTTTACTTGAATATTTTTGGGAAGATATTTATCATGTTGATGTACTAAAAGGAAAAGACACACCAGTGAATGTTAGTTTGTTTAGTTTTGTGCCCAGTAGCCAAGGAGGGCAGTATTAGAAACAGAATGAGTGATCCCTAAATACTTGACAATGAATCAATTAGCGAAAATGGTTATGTGAATATAAAATCAATTACAAAGCATGATGACAAACATAAAATTTCTTGTAATTCATAAAATGATAAGCTTCATAATAAAGAGAGAATAGCCATATAGGAATTCTTGGCTCTATATAATATTGTCCATGAGATAACTGCTATTTATAAACATCATCTGATATTTGTATCATCTGCGATGATAATAACAACAACATTATTAGCCACCAATTATGTAATGCCAATTGTTCTAGCTACTCTAAGTACTTTATATAGCTTATCCTAAAAATAACACCATGGAGCAGTTGTTTTTAACTCCCTTTTTAGATAAGAAAACTAAGGTTCAGGAAGATGAAATGTTTTGCTCCAAATCTCAGTTATTAAATAATGGAAAGTTTTTCTGTTATGTTCCATGTGTAACTACAGGATGTATGCTTACTGGATCTGCTGGTTTGCTTTTCTCCAACCTCTTCATAAAATAGAAATTATATATTTCAAAAGCCATTTCTACAACAAATAGAATCTAAGTCATAGAGAGATTTGTAAGTAGTATTTCAAAAACATAGCTTTCATCCCGCTTCTTCCAGGTCTCTCTACCTGGGATGCAGTAACACAGAAGATATATGAACCTAGCTTGTCATTAATAAGTAAATGGACCTTTAGAACTAAGCAATTTTTCCCCTTCCTGCCTATCAGTTTGACAAGGCCAACTATTTAGTGGGCAATTTATTATATGTCTAAAATTTATCTTAAGGGTATAAAATGGGGAAAAGATGAATAGAATGAAAAGCAAATGACTTCCAAATGAAAAAGACAAGTACTCAAGGCAAAGAAATGAACCATTTTATATCCCATAATTAAAAGGAAATGTTTTCTGTACGGGGAGGGGGAAAGGCAAAATTAGTTTTACAGTTGTTCATATGGAAAACAATACAATAATAAATAAGTAATAATACAAGAATAAACTTTGTTTCCCTTTTTCACAACTGTAAACCTACTTTTGCCCTACCCTGTGTAGAAGTTAAGACTGCACTTATAATCAATTACATAATATTTTCCCCTTTTATCTACTTGTTAATATTATTCCTAAAATAGAATTTTTCTTGCTGGCACTATACACTAAAGTAATACACCCAAATTTTTCTCCAATTTGGCAGTGAGTTTTAGAAGCTGCAAATGCTAAAACTTATAGACTTGTCATATTCATTGTCATAAACTAGGCAATATTCCTGATGAGAAAAAACAAAGTTTCTGTAGTTCCTCTTTCTTTTTTTTTATTAAAAGAGATCAAAATAGTATTTGAAATAAAACCTAATTTTAAAATTGGATGTTAGAATTTGCCAGTGGGCTTTTATGCAAATTACCAATTGTAGACATAATAACTAAACCAGAGTGAAAAAAGCTTAACAGTTCACTTAAGCAATGTTAATGAATGTTCCTTTTGACAATACACAATGACAGATGGCTACTTCTTAGTGGCAGTTGCTAACTATAATTGTTTGATGCTTAAAAAGAGCACTTCCCTAATGATACAAGAATGCCCTTTTCTCAAAATTATTTGGACACCACCCTTTTTAAAAATAGGATTATTAATATGATGCTAAGTAAGTTATTTTCAAAAAGAGTCTTTTAAAAATATTTTTATTGGTTTTTGGAGATGGAGGAAGAGTGAGAGAGAGAAACA
>NW_006295560.1:871614-891614 GCF_000327345.1 Myotis davidii | reverse complement strand
GGATTGGGCTGAAACTGGCTCTGTGACATCCCCCAAGGGGTCCTGGATTGCGAGAGGGTACAGGCCAGGCTGAGGGACCCCACTGGTGCACGATCAGGCCAAGGAAGGGTCTGTAGGAGGGCTCCAGGGTGTGTCTGGCCCATCTCACTCAGTCCCAATCGGCTGGACCCCAGCAGCAAGCTAACCTACTGGTCAACTATCTGCCCCCTGGTGGTCAGTGCACGTCATAGCAACTGGTCAACCAGTTGACTGTTTGCCCCCTGGTGGTCAGTACACATCATAGTGAGTGGTTGAACAACCTTAGCATATCATTAGCATATTACGCTTTGATTGGTTGTTCAGTTGTTCTGCCGTTCTGTCTATTTGCATATTACCCTTTTATTATATAGGATTGCATATTGCATAATATGGATTGTTGGAGGAGGGGGGCAGGTCTCACTTTCAAATTGGGGATACTTAGAGCCTGACTTTTGAAAAGAAAGATGTTCACTATTTTAGTTTAAGCTTGGAAGAAAGGTAGGAAAGAGAGAAGGAAAGAAGAAAAGGAGAGAAGAAGGAGTGAGTAAGGAAAGAAAGGAGAGATAGGAGAAAGGTACATATGTTCCAAGTTTCAAAAAGTGCCTTGCAATATAGTCTTAACATTAAGAAAAATTAGTTCCTGTAAGAAAATAAATTTTTATTGAGTTTCATTTTATTAACCTTTGGATAAGAGTGTATTGACTTTCCTAGAATTTTAAATATATTTTAGCTACCAGAATCATATGTATGCAGGGAGCAGAAAGAACATTTATGATTATAAAGGTTTTGCTAAAGATATAGAAGTTCAAAGTTAATTCTAAATTGTTTTTTTTTATTTCTGGTTATTTTATATATATATAGAATTATATCAGATATATGATTTGCAAATATTTTCTCCCATTCGCTAGTAGTTTGCCTTTTCATTTGTTGACGGTTTCCTTTGCTAAGCATTTTACTTTAATGTAGTTCCACTTGGTTATTTTTGCTTTCATTCCCTTTGCTTTGGTATAAAAAGAAATCATCACTAAGACCGATGTCAAGGAGCTTACTACCTGTGTTTTCTTCTCAGAATTTTATGGCTTCAGTTTTTACATTCATTCAGTTTTTACTTTGCATTAGTTTTTCTGTAAAGTGTAAGATAGTGGTCCAGTTTTACTCCTTTGCATGTGGCTGTCCAGTTTTCCCAACACCATTTATTGAAGAGACTGTACTTTCCTCATTGTATATTCTTGGCTCCTTTGTCATAAATAATTGAGCAAATATGCATGGGTTTATTTCTCAGCTCTCTTTTCTGTTCCATTGATCTATGTGTCTGTTTTTATGCCAATACCTTATTGTTTTGATATAGCTTTGGTTTACAGAAAAAATTAAATGAAAAGTAGAAAGAGTTCCCTTATGCTCCCTCCCCACATTTGTGTATCAAGGGACATTATCAATAGAGTGAACAGGCAATCCAAGAAATGGGATACAATATTTGCAAATGGGAGCAGGTGGAGGGGTTCATTGGGGATGAAAGCAGACATTCTGTAATACTTCCAACAATTAAGAAATTTTAAAAAATAAAAACAAAAAAGCAGCGAATATCCAGACTATATAAAGAACTCCAACAAGTCAATAAAAAATAACCAGCAACCTGATAAAATAAAGCAAAGGAATTGAATAGAAATTGATCCACAGCAATATTTAAATTAATAAAAAGAACATGGAAAAGATGCTTAAAATTATTAATCATGATGGAAATGCAAATCAAAACCAAAATGAGATACCACTTTACACCATTTGATTGGCTATTATCCTAACAACAGAAAATAAAAAGTGTTGAGGAGGACTTGGAGAAACTGGAACACTTGTGCACTGCTGATGGGAATGTAAAATGGTGATATTACTATGGAAATCAGTGTGTTGGTTCCTCAAACAATTAAAAATAGAATTACCATATTATCCACCATTTTCACTTCTGAGTATATACCCCAAATTTGAAAGTGGGACTTGAACAGATATTTATACACCCATATTAATGGCAGCATTATTCAGAATAGCCCAAAAGTGAAAGCAACCCAAGCGTTCATCAACTGATGATAGGATAGACAAAACGTAGTATATACACAGGAATGAATATTTTTTTGCCTTAAAAAGGAATGGAATTCTGACACATGCTATACCATGGTGAACCTTGAGGATATTATGCTAGGTGAAATAAGACAGTCACAAAACAACAAATAATGTATAATTCCACTTATATGAGGTATCCATAGTAGTTAAATTAATAAAGACAGAAAGTAAAATGGTTGTTTCCAGGATTTGGTGGAGAGGGAAGAGAGGAACAAAGAGTTATTTAAAAAGTACAGGGTGTCGCCTTAGTCAGTTTGGCTCAGTGGATAGAGCGTCAGCCTGCGGTGGACTGAAGGGTCATGGGTTCGATTCCAGTCAAGGGCACATGCCGGGGTGGTGTGCTCAATCCCCTGAGGGGGCGTGCAGAAGGCAGCCGGTGATTCTATCTCTCTCTCTCCCTCTCCTTTCTTCTCTGAAATCAATAAAAATAAAAAATAAATTTAAAAAAGTATAGGGTTTCAGTTTTGTAAGATGAAGAAAGTCATGGTGATGGATAGTTGTGATGGATGCACTTCATGCCATTGAACTATACACTTAAAAATTGTAAATTTTATGTATATTTTACCAAAATTAAAAATAAGTAAATAAGAATAAATTTTAAAAAGTATATGCTTCCTTATTCTCATCAAACCATTGATTATTCTTTGGAGCTATTGAGAAAATGCCCAAATTGAAAACTATAATTTTTCATAATCCTATAAGCCTGTGAAAAAAATTTCAATAGCTATTTTTTTCCTATTATTGCTACTGTAATAAACTACCACAAATTTAGTGGATGAAAACAGCACAAATTTATTACCTTACAGTTTTGAATGTCAGAATTCTAAAATGGACCTTATTGGGCTAAAATCATGATGTAGGTAGAATTGAATTCCTTTCTGAAAGCTCTAGAGGACAATCTGTTTTCGTGATTTTTCCAGCTTCTAGAGCAAGCATGTCAAACTCAAAGGCTAACACGGGCCAAATAAACAAGGTTGAAGTTTATGTGGGCTGCAAAAAAACAAAAGCTTCAATTTTCATAGAAACGTAGGTTTATTTCGATAGAGACATGCAGAATACAAAGGGCTGAAATAAATGAGTCATTGTTAATATAAAATAATAGAACATTTAAATAAAAATTAATATTTTTTCTTGAACATTAACTCACCAGACAGTGAATAACTGCACAAATTAATAAGTGGAACGCAAATAAACCTATTTTTTTTGTTCTCTGAAAGCAAAATATTTCCTGTTGCGCACACCAAACAAGTTAGTCCAAGACTAATGATGTGGCCAATGGCTGCTAAAATATTCACTGCTAGCATTAGTGGAGAGAAACGGTGCACCTGCACATAAGGTGTGTAAGGGAAGTGAATGCAACATGGTTATAGTAATCAGTCATTAGTGAACGTTATAGTTCATTATTAATAATTGTGATAACAGGATATTGTAAAAATTACGTTATGAAATTGTTATTAAAATCTTTCTTACATACCATTATATTGGCTGGGCCACAAAAATGGGGCCTGTGGGCCGCGAATTTGACATGCTTGTTCTAGAGCAGTGGTTCTCAACCTTCCTAATGCCGTGACCCTTTAATACAGTTCCTCATGTTGTGATGACCCCCAACCATAAAATTATTTCCGTTGCTACTTTATAACTGTAATTTTGCTACTGTTATGAATCG
Organism: Myotis davidii; assembly: GCF_000327345.1. Classification (NCBI taxonomy): domain Eukaryota; kingdom Metazoa; phylum Chordata; class Mammalia; order Chiroptera; family Vespertilionidae; genus Myotis; species Myotis davidii. The sequence goes on along the minus strand of NW_006295560.1, from coordinate 887,818 downwards.
TAATGTAAATATCTGATATGCAGGATGCATTTTCATTGTTACAAATTGAACATAATTAAAGCATAGTGATTAATCACAAAAACAATATGTAATTATATATGTGTTTTACGATGGTCTTAGGCGACCCCTATGAAAGGGTCGTTCAACCCCCAAAGGGGTCACGACCCACAGGTTGAGAACCACTGTTCTAGAGGCTGCTTGCATTCCTTGGCTCATGACCCTCTTCCATCTTCAAAATCAACGATCATATCACTCTAACTTCTTATTCTGTCACATCTCCTTCTCTTGACTCTCTTCTCCTGCCTCCCTTTCCCATTCATTATAAGGACCATTGTGATTATGGTGAGCCCACCGGGATAAACTTCCCATATCAAGGTCAGTTGATTAAGTGATCTTAATTTCATCTCCAACCTTAATTCTCCGTTGCCATGTAACCAAACGTATTCACAGGTTCTAGAGATTAGGATATGGTATTCTTCGGGGGTGCATTATCCTGCCTGCCACAACCCTGTTGGTGAATTGTAAACTCTAGACAGCTATACTTTTATTTTTATGTTTTTCAAAATGCATTTGAGCTGATAATTTTATCTTTAATTCTAAAGACAGTAGGGAGACACAGAGAACAAAGTTAATTAAAAGGGCAATCTAAAAAGTGTTCAAAGGATTCTAGACAGGGATTCAGGTGTGTTTTATGACTACTGCCAAGTAATAATCAGATACCAGGTTATAATCAAGATATTCAAGTGACTAAGCAGGCCTAGAAAACTTAAAACATATAATCATAATCAGAGAGAAACAGACAAATGGTATGAATAACTCTTATCCAATTCTACTCCTGTCATAGCATATCTATAAAACCACATAGAAATATAATTAGAATTTTCACTCTTAATGCAAATATGGACAATATTGAATTAATGGCCCCATCAGACACCATGATATATTTTATAACTGTCATGTCAGTAATCTAAACTTTTCCCCCAAAGGCAGAAGTAGAAGAGAAAGAAACTTTTTCTTAACCTTTAAAATCTTCCCAAATGTAATTATGTGCTTCACAAGACAGTGACAGCTTCCATTTCTAAGCCTGTACTTTCCCGCTTGTGTCCAGATATACCATTTTCCTGTTCTATGCTCTGTTTGTCAGCTCTTGTTCATTTTGCTAAAGGGTTTTTAATCTGCCCGAGAATGAAAATTCCTAACCAGAGCAACTTATGATTCATCCTTGCATATTGCCTTTCCTCTAAACTTTCAAATCCTATTACAGCCAGTCACTCATTAATGTCAATACCTGAGAAGTTAAGTGGCCAATTTACCCCAATTTGCTAGAAAGGGGAAAAGAGAATTTAAATGACTGCCTTTAGTTAAGCTACTGCAGTCACAGAAGCAGATCCTCATATCTTTGCTACTTTCATCACACTAATAGGGTAGGATAAAACAAATATAAAACTCACAGGAAACTACTTCCCTTTTGTGCTTAAACCCAATATTAATGTCAATTTTTTAAGTATGGAAGGTAAGAAAAATGACATCTTTGATCGTTCTTAATATTATTAACTTAATGCAAAATGTATGGAAAGAAATTGGGAAGCAACATGTTCAGTTGTTAAGAGGGTAGATTCTGGAAGAAAAGTGTCAGGATTTGGTTTATTACTCTTGTACTTAACAACTGTGTGATTTGAGATAATTTGCTGAACCTCAGATTCATTATATGTGAAGTGGGGAAGAGCATAATAGGAAACAGAGTTTATTCCTATATTATTATTTATTAACTAGAGGCACGTGCACGAATTCGTGCATGGGTGGGGTCCCTCTGGGTGGCCTGCAGGGATCAGGCTGAAACCCGAAGTCCAACGCTGCCTGGAGCTCTTACCTGCTGTTCCTGCTCATCCCGGCCCCACTGTGCCTGCTGTGGGCTTGCGCCCAATCAGTCCAGATCAGGAGAGGCTTGTGCTGCCACAGCAGCACTCACTAACCATGAGCCCTGCGTCTGGCACCCTCCCAAGGGGAATGGCCTGCAGGATCGGGCTGAAACCAGCGTTCCAACATCCCCCGAGGGGTCCCAGATTGCAAGAGGGTGCAGGCCAGGCTGAGGGACCCCACTGGTGCACTATCAGGCAGGGAGGGACTGCGGGAGGGCTCCAGTTTATGTCCAGCCCATCTAGCTCAATCCCGATTGGCTGGACCCCAGTATCAAGCTAACTTACTGGTCAGATCATCTGCCCCCTTGTGGTCAGTGCATGTCATAGTGAGCGGTTGAGCAGCCTTAGCATATCATTAGCATATTACGCTTTGATTGATTGTTCAGTTATTCTGCCATTCAGTCTATTTGCATATTACCCTTTTATTATATAGGATTATTGTATTATTTTCCATATGAACAACAGTAAACCTACTTTTGCCCCCCATATGTACTTCTCCAGACGCAACCTATTTTAACAGATTGAATGTGGAAGAATGTATGAGCACCCACTTGTCTTCTTTTAAGCTAGACATTTTAAAGAATTGCAACAATGTAAAACAATGCTACTCTTCTCAGTAAATGTTTTATTATGTTTGTTAAATATACTTTTTAAAAACATATTTTAAAATTCCTGTTTTAATTTCTAATAGGGTTAATATTAATAAATATACTGCCAATACACAAAATCTCTTTGAAGGTCTTCAATAACATTTAAGGATATAAAGAGGTCCTGAGACCAAAATATTTGAGGACAGTAAAAAAAAATAGTATTTTACATTCCTATCATTTTTCCTATTTAAAATGTTTTTTTTTTTCTTTCAAAAATTACTTTTGGTTTTCAGAAAATTTTTACGATAACTTTTCTTAGGATAACCTACTGTTGCTTATAGATATGTATGCTGTAGCACAAAGAATGCGCTTGAAGTAAAATTATGAATTGTGAAGTCTGTCATGACTCCTCTGTTGTAAGGGTTAATTGTAGCTGACCTGAAAGTGGGCTGTGTTGTTTTGCTGAAGCAAAACATGTACCTACCTGACAATGACCAATGATCAAAGCATGACACCTAGTAATAGTGTAGTTTCAGAACCATGGGTTCAAGGAGAAATTGGGGGCAGTTTACACTAACTTATCAGCGTCATTTACTGGTTACACAGAGATTGATGGTTTATGTACATCTGATTTAGGGGAAACCCACCCATCCCCCAGAGCACTCACACAGGGCTCCAACATGGGAGCTGATTACTTAGCAAAAATATGCCTACGGCCTCGCTGCGGTGGCTCAGTGGTTGAGTGTGGACCTATGAACCAGGAGGTCATGGTTCCATCACTGTATTATGGGCTTGATCCCCAGTGTGGGCGTGCAGGAGGCAGCCAATCAATGATTCTCACTCACTATTGGTGTTTCTATTTATCTCTCCCTCCCCCTTCCTCTCTAAAATCAATAAAAATATTTTTAAAAAAGAATATGCCCATGTGAACAGAATTTTATAAGAAGCCTAAGCTCAAATTCTTCCCTGGGCTTTCTGATTTCAAGCTGTCTTTGAACATATATAGCTCAGTGATTCCTGAGAGAAATTGGGTCTTGGTATGGCCATTACAGAGGGAGGATAATTGATACTTGAACCTGGCCTCTTCAGACTCTTACTGTGATGCAGTCTGGCTGTGATGCATAGCCTGGCTTTAATTCTATTTCTATATCACCTCCCTTTTTTTTTTTTGCAATAAAATGTAAATCCACAAGCCATGCCATTTTTGTCATGTGAATCTTCCTTAGCAATCAAACCCTTTCTGCTTGCCACCTTTAGTATATCAACCAAATTTACGAAGAATAACAATAACCATGTGTTCTTTAGAATCTAGAAATACATTTACTAATAAAATATTTTAAAAATATTAGCTATTTGTTAATATGTTTGAATACCAAATGTTGAAGTACATACTCTAAAGTATATCAAACTATTTGTTATTAACAGCATAAAATTATCTAGTCAATTGTTATAGAGAAGTAGATGTCAACACTATATCTATCCATTAGTACAGTTTTCGCATCAAGTGCAGTAGTTATCTTGCCAAAAAGTCTGGCAGGAAGAAGCAACAGGATAAGTTTAGACACCTAGTAGTGTTATTGAATACACTGGTACTCTGGCTCTTGTTAAAATGGTTTTCCTCCACACTTAGAGAACTGACTTTTCATCCTCACAATTGTTATTTCATGGTGCTGTTCAGGCCATGCAGGTATCAAGCCTACACACAATCAGTGTCAAGTAGATAAAGGTTTTGTTTTATTTTCACACTGGTCTCTGACTCTTTTAATCAAGGAGGACAATCTTTCTCAGACACCTTCCCCTCCCCCAACACAGACACAGACACACTTAGCTGGGACCAGGTGCCTGGGACTGGGAAGGGAGGGCACTTGAGCCTCCATCTTGGATGGCAGGATTTGCTGTCAAGTAGGAGGAGGGAGAGAACAATCCCATGGTATGCAAATACCCATTACTGTTACAGTATAGCACACACATGTGTGTCCCCAGACTCATGCCGGGTATAATAGTACGTAATCCCTCAGACCCAATTAAATAGGTGATGTTCTTTTGTTTCAGCACAATCCTGGACAGATTATTTTTCTGACATTCTGCTATGTGATGCCTGCTTTCCTTGAACACCTAAGTAAATTATTTTCAAAATTTAGGTCAAAATCTTTCCCCACCTGAAATTTTCCAAGACACCAAGGAAGAAAGGTTCACCCTTCTATGAGACCTTACAGCATTGTGTTCAAGACACTATTATAGAACTAGTCCTATTGAAATGGCCCATTTATTTTCTGACTACTCTGTTAGAGTGAGGTCCTGTAGGAATAGAAAGCTGAGCTAGTTTTATATGCCCAGTACATATCAGCTTCCATGTAATGGGTATCTTCTTACTTGTGGATCAGATGAAAAAACAGGTGATTGAAACCATATTTTTTCACAAAGACTATAAAGTGGAGTTAAAGGAACCAGGAAGAACCACTATTAATTCAATACCACTTCTTTTTGAAAAAAATATATTTTTATTGATTTCAGAGAGGAAGGGAGAGGGAGAGAGATAGAAACATCAATGACTTGAGAGAATCATTGGCTGCCTCCTGCACGCCTCTTACTGAGGATTGAGCCCACAACCCAGGCATGTGCCCTTGACCAGAATTGAATACGGGACCCTTCAGTCGGCAGGCTGACACTCTAGCCACTGAGCCAAACCGGCTAGGGCCAACATCACTTTTTAATGATCATCAAGGCTACACAGCAAGGTATTATAGACAAATAGACCCATGTTAGGTTTCCTACTAAAAGGAATCTTTGCTCATGGGTTAAGCAGGCAATAAAACACCAATGACCTACACTGTGTGATTAAAAGGGATTGATAATATATACATCCCTTTTATGTGGGAAGCATGTTTGACCTTTGGGTTTAACTGCGATAGCATACTATTTATATCTTTAATCATTAACAAGAAAATACCAGGCATCCTCAGTAGTAAAAATAGCTTCTTCAGCTAAAATAACCAGCATTAAAATAAAAGAGCTATAAATATGCATGCTTTACAATATAAACCAAATGTCCCCCATGGTATAATTAAACCAATCCTTAGCATTTAAAGAGGGCTTTTTATCTGTGGATCTCAAAGTTATTCACACGTTATTAATTTCACAAAAATGCCTCTAAGGTAGAAAAGTTATAGATTAGGAAACAAATTCGGGGTTCGTTTGGTAAGAACTATAATGCTAAGAGGCTTTAGAGGTGGGTTTAAAGGTCAAATATTTTCCTTATCCTCTTCTCAGGCCACTAGTTAGTGTTATCATCATATAAAAACATCCTATATAATAAAAGGCTAATATGCAAATTGACCAAACAGGTGAATGACTGGTGGCTATGATGTGCACTGACCACCAGGGGGCAGATGCTCAATGCAGGAGCTGCCCCCTGGTGGTCAGCACAGCTCAGCCAGAAGCCCTGAGCTGGGCTCATGGCTGGCAAGCACAGCAGATTTATAGATAGAAAGGAAAGGATGAGATGGTGGAGGAATGGAAGGAGAGAGACAGGTAGAAAGTAGGGGTGGAGGCAGGGCTAGGAGAGAGACAAGAAGGGGTATTTTGGGTTATGCATACAATCTAAACATATTTTTCTTATTTAAACCAGGAATAACATGAAAAATATGAGGTGACAAGAACTCAGACTCAAGGGATAACTGGAGGAAGGTAAGATCTGTCTATACCAGCCATGGGCAAACTATGGCCCACGGGCCAAATCCAGCCCGTTTGAAATGAATAAAACTATTGAAAAAAAAGACCGTACCCTTTTATGTAATGATGTTTACTTTGAATTTATATTAGTTCACACGAACACTCCATCCATGCTTTTGTTCCGGCCCTCCGGTCCAATTTAAGAACCCATTGTGGCCCTCGAGTCAAAAAGTTTGCCCACCCCTGGTATACTCTTCACAAACAAATAAATCTTTACTACTGGTAACTGAAGTGAGTTTTATTATCCTTTGAGGAAAACTAATATCATGTCCCCATGTGACCAATACTTAGCAATAAACTGCTTAGCAAAATGAATTGTTTCACAAAACACTTCTATGTATTCCACACACTTGCAGAAACAATCCTTAGTTGTCTGAATGGTCTTGAAAGATTTTTAAAGAGTATTTCACCATCGGAAGTATTGCTTGATGATGCACTCCTTAAGCAAGTTTACCTTTGCACTGAAACTTCTTAAAAGACAGAGCCCCAGGGACTTAATCCACTAGAGCCCTGTCCTATCCACTTGGCATTTGGAAAATGCAGCTAATAGCAAGTCATAGCCTATTCCTAGAAATAACTCTGGACTCTCACGAGAGCCATTGAACCTGCCATAAGCCTCCCCATCACACACCACACCAAAGCAGCTCACCCTTTGATCCTAACTAGTAACTGCAAATGTCTCCAAGGAAAATTAAACGTACAGGAAGACAGCCCCAACTTGGGGATTCCTAGGAAGCAATTTGGCAAAATTGTTACAGAATGCAATCAGTAGCTATGCCCTGACCTCCCTCAAAGACTCTGAAATCACCACTCTTCAAAGATAATAACATCCTAATGGATGTAGTTGTTGCTTTGCCAAATACTCATCCTCAGTTTTAAAAATAGAAAAATACGCTTATTATTTTGGAAAATAAAATATATTTTAGAATATGCTACATTATAGGTAATTTATTTTTTTAAGATGTAATGCCTTTTCTAGTTAAATGATTTAGTGCACCTTCATCTTCATTGTGAAGTGATTAACGTGATTGTGGCAATAATTTCACAATGTATATGTATATCAAATCACCACATTGTATGTTTAAATATATTGCAATTTTAGCCGACCAACGTGGCTCAGTGATTGAGTTTCAACCTATGAACCAGGAGGTCTTGGTTTGATTTCCGGTCAGGGCATATACCTGGGTTGCAGACTTGATCCCAGTGTGGGTTGAGAAGGAGGAAGTCTATCGATGATTCCCTCTCATCATTCACGTTTCTATCTCTCTCCCCATCTCCCTTCCTTTCTGAAATAAAAAAATATATTTAAAAATATAATTAAATATATATGACTATTTTATTTGTCAAGTGTACCTCAATAAACCTGGGAAAAATGTAGTGCTTTGATGGCTATAGGCTAAGGGTCACTTTTGGCTGCTACTGCCCACTCTGAGTTCCTAGAGGCTGCTTGTTCTCAGTGCAGTGCAGCTGTCCCCATCCTCAAAGCCAGAGGTGAAGAACCTGCCCTCATTGTTCAAATCTCTGAATTTCTCTGACTCTGACATCAGGTTTAAGGGGCTCACGTGATTAAATCATGGCCATCTGGATAATCTCCCTTCTTACAGTCAACTATGCCCTGTAATACAACTTGATCACAGGACCAAAATCCGTCATAGTCCCAGTCTCTGGGATTATGCATGAGGCTTACACCAGACAGCTGAGCGCTGAGGGGATATTTTAAAGCCCGATGCCTAGTAGCTGGATTATTAGCAAAACCTCTTTCAACAGATAAAAATTCACCTGGACATCAGATGAGGATCCTTTTTACATCATATCCAAATGAGATTTTGAAATCTGATTAGAACCCTTGATAGTGGCCTTTTTAAAAGCAAATTATGAATATCAGAATTTCATTAAACATCTTTTTCCATTCTCTTGCCTCAAGGAAAGCCAAGTGTTTAAATCTAACCCAGAAGTAAAGAATGCATTTTGAGTTTTTTTATTGCACTGAATCTATGTCTTTTGTTTACACACTATGTATAAACATCACACTAGTGCAATGGTTCTCAACCTTCTGGCCCTTTAAATACAGTCCTTCATGTTGTGACCCAACCATAAAATTATTTTCGTTGCTACTTCATAACTGTAATGTTGCTACTGTTATGAATCGTAATGTAAATATCTGATATGCAGGATGGTCTTAGGCGACCCTTTCAGGTGTCGTTCGACCGCCAAAGGGGTCACGACCCACAGGTTGAGAACCGCTGCACTAGTGTGTCTGCCATGTTTCCCCAAATAAAAGCGATATGTGAATATTGTTTCTTTAAAAGAAATATTTTCTTCATATAAAATGATTAATTTTGCACCAGGGAAGAACTGGTTCTATAGGTTTTTGTAAGAATAATGGTAAGTCAGTCCATGCTAAATGTCCTGCTTCAGGCAAAGATATCTTCTCTCCATTTAAAAAATTGAACCAATAAAAATTATTAAGTGTAACCTTTCAAATTATATAAAATGATCATTATCCCGTACAATATCATGTCATTGTCATCACAAGTTTAAGATTCTACATAATTTTCTATCTGAACACAACAAGAAAAAGAGATTTCTTATGTTATTTTTGAACAATTTAAGTGTGATTGAATGAGTTAGATGGAAATTTTGAGGAAGCAGGAGTGTTATTAATTCTTCCTAGATGAAGTTCTATAGCATATTTTTTTAAAACCTAACTTCATTTCAATTTTACTTAAACAGCACAACTGAAGAAAGCCTGCTACAGTAGAAAGAATTGATGGTGAGTAGATTGACTTTAATATAAAACAGTACTAATAATTATTATTTATTGAGTGCTGATGTATGCCAGTAAATGTGCATTATATCATTAATCTTAACACTCTAAGGTAGTATCTCTAAACTATAATTCAAGAAATATAACTGCTATATTATTACCACACCTCAAATTATTTAAAAACCCTAATTCCTTAAAGTAATTCAATATCCATGTAGTGTTTGAATTTCCCCAGTTTCTGCATACAATTTTAAGAGTTAATGTGTTTGAATCAGCATCAAAACAATATCCCCATGTTGCAATTGGTTGATACGCTCTTAAACCTATGTACTCCACAACCCCCATTATTTTCCTTCCAGATTTTATATTGAAAAAAAAAAAAGAAGTTTTCGCAAAGTTTTCTATAAGATGCATTTGGCTTATTGTACTCACATGGCGTCATTTTAAATATGCCTTTGTCTTCTGTAGTTCATGATAGCTGGTGGTTAGATTGAAATGAGAGATAAGCTTCAGGTTTGACATTTTTTGCAAGACCACTTTGTAGGTCAAGAAACACCTGGCTATGTGGACTTGCCTGGGGACAGCTTTTTGTTGTGAGGCATATACTGACTTTAATGATTTTGCTGTATTGTATTCTATTCCCATAATAAATTGTGGATTTATAAGCAGTGCCACTTTGGGTTCTGTAAGTTGTCTTTAGGCAATTTAACTCTGTTTAATTGCCACCATTAGTGCAAGATCTATACAGATAATCTTCCTTTCATCATTATGTTATGCTAAATAACAGTTTGTAAAGGAAGCAGGAAAAATATTTGGCTCTTTCCTTTTATGAGTTAAACAATAATGACTTGGTTACTTAGAGTCCTCCAAAGGTGACTGATAGACTTTATTTTTCTAACCTGCCATCATAGATTTTTGAATGTAAGCATACTTGAAATGTTCTAATCCACTGCAGTCTTTATTTTATTGTTGTTTAAATTGTGCTTACTTTGGCTAGTGGGGATGACTCAAGTTGAATCCCGAAACACTCCTGTGTCCTCAATAATTTTTGGAATCTCCTGTGCTTTCCAGTATGACCCAAGTACCCAGGCTACTCATATACTGTATTTCCTGCATCTGGCCTGGAATCAGCCAGTTCTTTGGTGTCTCCCATTCTCTCATTTATTCTCTCTCTCTCTCTCTCTCTCTCTCTCTCTCTCTCTCTCTCTCTTTCTTTCTCCTCACTTGAGGATAGTCTTCCACTGAGTTTTAGAGAGAGTGGAAGGGAGAGAGAGAAACATCGATGTGAAAAAGGCACATCGACTGGTTGCTTCCCGCACACACCCCAACAAGGGCCGGGGATCGAGCCTGCACTGAGGTATGTGCCCTTGATTGAAGTTGAACCTGGGACCCTTCAATCTGCGGGCGGACCTCTATCCACTGAACCAAATCGGATGGGGCAGTATCTCCCATTCTTAATGGGAAATGATATTTGGAGACCACAGTCTGAGTGCTACTAGTATAAATTGCCACTGGGATAGTCCTAGGTCATAAGCCTTTCCAGTGAACAGAACTGTGAAATGCAGTTTTTTTCATGAATTTTACATCATGTCTTTCAATCTGAATTTGTAGCTATAGGAAAGTTTTTATTTGACCTCAGAAAATTTACATTTCTTTCCTCTTTTTCCAAAACAACAAAAGAGGTTCCAGTTACCAATGGCACCAATTGTAATATTTCATTTTCTTTATTACACAATACAAAAGTCTTTAAAAATGAATCTTAATAGAATCTAGATTGTCTTTGAATAACAATACCTACATATAAAAAAGCTGCTGATTATTGAAGACAGTTTGAGGGTTGCTTTATTTCCCCCATTTCCCTTTGTCCTTAGAGTACATGTACTTAAAAATAACTTGAAATAGTTTCTCTTGATGTGATTAATGCAGCTTCTCACTATAGAATTTGTTTTATTTCACATAGCTCTTAATATTTAGGCATGGCTTTTTATTTAATTGTATTTTAAAATTATATAAAATATGTACATGCTTTCAAACCTACATATAAAAATCAAGGTATAGCAAGCTAACGAGTTTCTATTCTTGACACTTTTTTGTAAACATTTTGTTTAGATAAAATTTTTTCATATTTTTGTGTTGAATGCAACCATGCTGTGCACACTTTTACTTTTTAAACTTAGAAGTATATCCTAAATATAATTTCTTAAAAGTATAGATAGTCTTCATTCTTTTTCATAGCTGCATAGTATTCCCCTGAGTGGGTTATCATAGTTCATTTAACCAGTCATCAAATAATTGGTTTTTAAGGTTTTCTCCCTTATTACTTTACTATTAAAATTGTCTTATATTTCACAGCTTTATACATGCTTTGCTAATATTGCATTTTCCCCGCTGTCCCAGTATTTCTGGTAAATTTGTCTACTATGCATCATATATGAAATATTGTACAGTTAATTTAGATATCTAAATTATTTAATCTTTCTTCAGAGAGGATTTTTATTTTCTTCTGGCAAAATTTAGGACTAAGGTGCTGTATGTATTTCTATTCTACCTTGGGTTGAACCAATTCAAAGCTGGTTTTAGTCTTAGTGAAGGCTGGCTCATTTCTGTTATCCCTTTTTCCTAAGCTGTAACCCTTCACAGATCCAAAGCAAATTTCTTAAGTGAGTATCAGAGCCATTCTTCCTGGCATTCACTGAGCTCCTAAGTGCTGTGGAACTTCGATAGCTCTGGTCAGCTCTTTAGCCTTGTACCCCCTACTCTACACTTGTACTTGCCCTTGTAGCTCTGTATTGCTTAGGAATTTTTACATACCTCAAGGGAAAAAGCAATGACCTTCCTTTTTCTCTTGAATCTTGGATGTCAAATCCTGGATGTCCCAGTAGCTCTCTGATTTCCTCAAATGGATTTTTCTTAAATGTATTAAGATTTGCTATTTGTTCTCTGTAGAAGTCATAAAGTTCAGCAATCTACACTGTCAAAGCTAGAAGTTGAATTCAGTAATAAAGTTTTAAGTAAAACTTTGCCAAATTAACTAATAACTAATAGTTGAAAGTTATTCTGAAATACATAGCGTTAAAGATAATATTTATATATCATTTAAGGATTTTTGCTATAAAAAGACAACCACAGAAATGGAAAAATCACTAGTTAAGGACAGTCTATTTTTCTTTTACAGAGATGGGGAAAATGACAGCATGTCTATGTGCTGATGAAAATTATCTAGTAGAAAGGAAAAATTAATCATGCAAGAGAGAGTGGGGAAGACAAAGCTCTTAAAGAGACAAGAGGGCGTGCGATTTACTATGCAGGTGAGGAGTTGGCCTCATACTAGAACAGCTCATACAAGTTACCTGTTTGAACAAGAGGAAAGGCAGAAAATGTATATATAGATGCAGATAATTTAATATATCTGGTAGTGGAAATAAAAGGAGAAATAGGTTTTCCTGATTCATTTTTTGTTTGATTGAGAAGTCAACTCATTAACAGTGTAGATCATAAGGTATATTGATGATTGTGAGAAAGAGGATAAGGTAAAATCACTCTTGATAAATTAGAAAGTGATTTGTCCAATGGTATAGTAAGTGTCCCAGGAAATACAGAGGATAAGACCCCTTGGGATCTGTGGTCACACAGTTAAAGTGGGATTGGTTAGTCTATATATTTTTCTGTTTCACACATCTGCTTGAGGGTAAGCATGATTAGACAAAAGATAGATACAGTTAGGGCTAGGATTTTATTTGGTGAGTGTAGTGGAGGTTAAGAGTCAAAAGGGTTTAGGGTACTTATTTTTTAGTAGTAAAGGAATATAAATGGAGTAAATGGTACAATGGCATAAAATAGTAAAGAACATTGAAATCGGATTGGGTGTATGGATTGAATATATTAGTTGCATCAAAGAACTATTGGAAGGAGAGGGCTAGAGGAAAATATATGAAAGACAGGAGTTAGTACTCATATCAAAGTGATTAAACCCTACATACGCATTCTGTCTCTACCTTGTCCCCTACTCAGAATGCTCCTAGCATGGCTAAAATCTAGGAAAGAGATGACAGAGGCCTTAAGAAAGATCTTGAAAGACCTGAACAAAAAAAGCAGAAGGAATTTTTCCACTAGAGAAAAAGGGGAAATGGTGTTGATGGTTCTCAGGAGATGGTTGGCAGGCAATAAGCTGCCAATGTGGATATAGCAGAGACACCTGCAACAGAAAGGGTAGAAAAATGGAAGTAGGGAGCAGTACAAGTAGTCATTAGTATTATAGCATAATCAGAAATGGGAAAAGTCTTTAAAATGAATCTTACTAACATCTAGATTAATAATTATATATTAAATGATTTCAAAATTTTTTATATTATATCATTATCCTTAAAAGAAACTCAAAACTGAGTCCAACTTATACTTAAAAATATTCAATTACACCAGATCTTAGAATAAAACTGGGTAAATCAAGCGTTGAATCTCCCAACCCCTCTTTGGCATCTACAACTTGATCATGGGGCCTCTTCGGGAAAGTAATTTCAGGGCTTTATTGATTTTTCTCATAAGTAGTTTCTGATTCTTTGAAATTCAAATATTTCTCTTTTGGAGATCCTTTCATTTTTTCCATCCTTGTCAATTTTTATTTTTGTCAATTTTCAACTGATCTCACTATATTATGTTTTAGGGTATGTTCAAACAATTATCCACCAACACTTTCTCAGAATTTTTATTTCTTCATCATTTGCAAGATCTACGGGTTTTACCTTTCTTTTTTTTTTACCTTAAAGGCACATTTAAGTTTTATATTCCTCAGTTCTCAATATACTGTTATCTTTAGTCTGTATAAGATACTCTTCTTGCTTCTACCAGCTTACCTGCCTTCTTGTCTTTCATTCTTTCTCACTTTTCCATTTACGTAACTCCTATTTCTTTCTACAACTGAACTGTATTCTAATACATTTGATTGTATCTTTTGTATTTTCAAAATATGTCTCATGAGCAACTGCTTTTAATTTGTATAAATGAATTTTATTATATCTCATTATGTTTTTTTTGGTTGTATTGTTTTGTTCTTTGTTTTGCTTTCTTCACTATGTTTACATTCCAGCCATGAAGTTATGACATATAATTCATTGCTTCTGACTGTTGCAAAGTACTCAGTGGTATGCAATTGCTAGTTTTTAATCTATGCATTTTCTAAGTATGAACAATCAGATTACCTCTTTATCTCCAACTTCTGTCAATTCCCAGGCCGCACAAATAACAATTCAATGGAAGTCATCATGTGTGTTCACATTAGAGTGGAATTGCTGTGTTTTAGAGTATCTGTATACTTAATTTACTAGGTCAGATGGCACCATTCTATGCTCACACTAATAATGAATGAAGCATCCTAAATCCCCTATCTACCAATACTTGGGATTATTCAACTTTCTAATTATTTTTGCAGTCATTGAAATTTTACTTTGCAGTAAAATTGCACTATATTTGCATTGTCAGAAACTGACCAACTAAGACTGGTGGGCTGAACTAGAATATACCATTAGGAATATTTGAGTCTGGAAAGTGTTTATGTCATCCACTCATTAGTAAATGTAACATATTTTCCAACTTCTGTTTCTCAAAACAGTTTATAATTATGGGTCTAAAAATATAATAGTTACAGAGAACTCCTTGAAGCTCATAGGCCAACAATTGGCAGAGTTGCAGGTGGTGGCTCTGGGTATACAGAAAAAAGTTCCTTGTATTTTTCCTGCCCTCACTCCACCCTGACTCAGTAGACTCTAGAAGAAAAACCATCTTACCTGGAGCTCATACAATAGATCCTAGAAATATTTATGTAACACATCTAAGGATTCTTGGGCTTTCATTGGTGAGGAACTCTGGAAAAAGACTGGACATCCAGCTAATAGAATAGATAGGGGGGTTCCGTACTTCCAAATTTAGACCACTGCTATAGATAATATGTTTGTACTCCCAGGAGGGGGAATCTACTAGTAACAAAGGAACTAATAGCATTTTGAGTACTTATTATGTCCCAGGTACTATGCTAGTTGTGTTCATATCTCTTTTGAGCCCCATAACAGCCCTCTAAGGCATGGCTTCTTAACCTCAGAACTATTAGCATTTTGGTCAAGATGATTCTTTGTTTTGTTTTTTTGGACCGGGGCAAAGTGTCCTATGTTTTGTAGGATGTTCAGCATCAACCCTGTTATCTACCCATTAGATGCCAGTATAACCCTTTCAGTTGTGACAACCCCAAAAATGTCTTTAGAAATTCCCAAGGGTCCCTTGGAGGAAAGAATTGCCTCCCATTGAGAGCCACTGCTTTAGGCATATAGGCCTAACCAATGGACACAGACACCAGGGGGGTGAGGGTATGAGTGTGTGTGGGGGTAGGGGGTAACGTAGGGATAAGGACACATATGAAATAACTTAATCAATAAAATAAATAAATAAATAAATAGATAAATAAATAAAAATAGCAGTACCATATGATCCAACAATATCGTTTCTGGGTATATATTTGAAGAAAGGAAATCTCTGTCTTAGACATATCTCCCACTCTTATGTTCTTTACAGCATTATTCACAATATCCAAGATATGGCAACAGCCTATTTCCATGGACAGATGAATGGGTAAAGAAAATTCCACACAAAAGAGTATTATTCAGCCATAAGGATGTAGGAAATTCTGACATTGGCAACATGAATGGGCCTTAAGGGCATTATGCTGAATGAAATGTCAGACATGGAAAGACATATATTACATATTCTCCCTTATATATGAAATCTGAAGAAACAACAACACAACACACCAAAAAGCACCTCCCCAAAAATACTTATAGTAACAGAAAGTAGAAGAGTGGTTGCTAGAGACAAAGGGTTAGATGGGGGAAAAGTGAAGCTTAATAAAAAAGTATTATTATAATGGTGGTTGCCAGGGCCTGAGAGTAGGGGCTCATAAGGAGTTATTGTTAATAGGTGTAAAATTTAAGTCAGGCAAGATTAAAAGGGGTCTGGAATAGATAGTAGTGATGATTGCACAGTAATATAACTATACTTAATACCTCTAAATTGTACATTTAAAAATGGTTAAGCCTGGCCACGGAGGCTATGTGTTGAGCATCGACCTATGGTCACCATTCGATTCCCAGTCAGGGCACACCCCCGGAGTTGCAGGTTCTATTCCCATTAGGTGGCCTGCAGGGGGCACCATC
>NW_006295560.1:857628-871603 GCF_000327345.1 Myotis davidii | reverse complement strand
AGTCTTATTCCCAGTCAGGGCGCATACCTGGGTTGCGGGCTTGATCTCCAGTGGGGGTTGTGTAGGAGGCAGCCGATCAATGATTTTCTCTCATTGTTGACGTTCTGTCTTTCTCTCCCTCTCCCTTCCTCTCTGAAATCAATAACAATATATTATTTTTTAAAAGAAAGCAGCTCAAGAAACTCTAGCAAGCTGGGAAAGCCTAAAGGAAAGGCATCAGAAATCAAAGTGCAGCTGCTCTTTTTTTTTTAAGGTTAATATAGTTAGTTTTATGCCTTGTGTATTTTACCAAATTAAAAAAAAGTGGAGGAAAAAGCCTAAGCACCATATTTGGTATTATGACTATACAGGAGAGACAGGTTTTTCACTTATCACACAATTATATTTACTTTACTTTATTATAACCATAAAGAATCCAGATTCATACACATGCCAAAAGTTTATACAATCTGGGAGGCCTACCAAAATATTATTTAAAAAGAAATAACACAAAGCCAGTGTACAACAAATTATTGTAATGTGGGCCTGTTGCTTTATACTTTGTCTGCTCTAATTCCTTTTTAGTTCCGAGGCACAATTACTACTGTTTATTGCCAGGACTATGTTATTTATGGGCTGAACTCCCGTAAAGAAGGTCTCCTTTGCCTGTCAGCAATGGCTTAATGAAATGGCCTTTCACCTCTTGAGGCAGGCTTTTAAATTCTCTCTGTGCAGATGGTCATTTCTTCTAATTGCTTGTGGACAAAGATTGACAAGCCACCACACAATTTAGCTTGATTGGCAGATTTTCCTCAGAAGTAGTCCAAGCCTGAGCCATCAATTCAGCACTAGATTTAGATGTCTTGTCAGAGCTAGCTGGTAAAAATTAGCTTTATTCTGAGCTCTCCCAAATAATTCTTTTTAAAGACAAATAAGTATATCACAATTCTTTAATACTAGATATGGATATGGCGTTTTATTTGTCTATCCTATATAATGACTTTTATTTTGCAATCCACATTAAAATAATTTTTATTATTTGTTAAAAAATTAAATTTAATTTACTAGCAAGTTAATTTTCCATTACCATTTGTTCTCTCTATGCCCTCTTCCAACTCCACCTCTTCCCCTCTACCCCCACAATCACCACACTATTGTGAAATGATTGTGATAAATTGCTTTGTACTTGTCATCTGATGGCTCCTTCATAATCCTAAAGTGAGAAACACATGAAGGGCATTTTTCGAGTCGAGATTATTTTTAATTGTATATATCCTATATAATAAAAGCCTAATATGCTAAGTGTTTGACCATTTGACCAGTTGCTATGATGCCCACTGACCACCAGGGGGGAAGGCCCTCTGACCAGTAAGTTAGCTTGTTGCTGGGGTCCAGCTGATCAGGACTGGGCAAGATGGGCTCAACATGCCCTGTAGCCCTCCCGCGTTCCCTCTCTGGCCCTGATTGTGCACTGGTGGGGTCCCTTGGCCTGGCCTGCACTGTCTTGCAATCTGGGACCTTTCGGGGGATGTTGGGGAGCTGATTTTGGCCTGATCCCCACAGGCCAGGCTGAGGGACCCCATTGGTGCATGAATCCATGCACCAGGCCTCAGGTTTTAAAATATAAACTGTCCCAAAAATGTATACACACACTTTGAATAACTATAAAGGCAGTGTTTATTAAAATACATTTCACTTTCAAAATTATATCAGCTTTAAATCATGTATACATTTTGGGGGGACACCTGTACATTAAAATAACTAAGGTTAACAAATTAAGATTTAAAAATATTTAATCTAAATGTTTAATTTAAATGTAAGTCATGAAACCATAAAAATCTTAGAAGCTATAGGCAGCAAAATCTCAGACATCTCTCGTAGCAATATGTGTGCGGATACATCTCCTAGGGCAAGGGAAAGTAAGGAGAAAACAAACAAGTGGGACTCCATCAAAATAAAATGCTTCTGCAAAGCAAAACATCAGCAAAATGAAAAGGGATCCCACTGTAGGGGAGAAAATATTTGCCGATGACACATCTGATAAGGGGTTGATTTCCAAAATATATAAGGAACTTATACAACTTAACAAAAGGAAGACAAACAATCCAATTAAAAAATAAGCAAAAGACCTAAATAGACACTTCTCCAAAGAGAATATACAGATGGCCAACAGACATGAAAAAATGCTCAAAGTCACTAATCACCAGAGAGATGAAAATTAAAATGACAATGAGGTCTCACCTCACACCTGTCAGAATGGCTACCATCAACAAACCAACAAATGGCAAGAGCTGGTGAGGATGTGGAGAAAAGGGAACCCTAGTGCACTGCTGGTGGGAATGCAGACTGGTGCAGCCACTATGGAAAACAGTATGGAGTTTCCTCAAAAAATTACTTATGGAAGTGCCATTTGACCAAATTTTATTATGTTTTAAAATTCAATAACTGAATTTCACTTTCTGTATAAAGCCTTCTTATATATTCCAACCAACCCTGCCACTGTGGGGATGGAATGTGTAGGGTGGTAGAAAACTTTTTTCTTCATAAGACATTGAAGGTGCTGAACCACAAAACAAATCCAATTCTATCAAAGCCTGAGAAATAAAACACCACTATTTATACTGTGTTTTTGGAAATATATTTTATTCAACTCATCTGTGAAGAACAGTGGTTCTTAGCCCAAAGATGACCCCAAGGCAAGCATGTCAAACTCACGGCCCACAGCGAATATTTTTTCAGCCCAGCCAATATAATGGCATGTAATAAACATTTTAATAACAATCTCCTAACTTAATTTTTACAATATCCTGTTATACATAATTATTACTAACAAACTACAACGTTTGCTAATGACTGATGACTATAATCGTGTTGCATTCACTTTCCTTACATGCCTTATGTGCAGGCACACCATTACTCTAATACCAGCAGTGAATATTTTAGCAGCCAATTGTCACATCATTATTCTTGGACTGACTTGTTTGGTGTGTGCAACAGGAAATATTTTGCTTTCGGAGAACAAGAAAAATAGGTTTATTTGTGGTCTGCTTATTAATTTGTGCAGTTATTCAGTGTCTGGTAAGTTAATGTTCAAGAAAAAATATTAATTTTCATTTAAATGTTCTATTATTTTATGTTAATGATGACTCATTTATTTCAGCCCTTTGTATTCAGCATGTCTCTATCAAAATAAACCTATGTTTCTATGAAAATTGAAGCTTTTGTTTTTTTGTGGCCCACATACACTTAAACCTTGTTTATTTGGCCCATGTTAGCCTTTGAGTTTGCCATACTTGCCCTAAGGGCCAGGTGAAATAAAGCTAAAAATCGAGACTACCATTACCGCGGTGATGGAATGAGTCCATTCATTTGTTTAGGTTTATATAGGTAGTATTTGTACCATTGGGAATTTTGTAAATGGAATATTGCTTGTTTGTTATATTCTCTTACTCCAGCATTCTGGAAAAACCTGAAATAACAACCGTTACTCTTAATACAGATTCCTATACATTAAGTTAACATCAAAGTAATTTTAGTGATTGATACACAGATTTTACACATATTTTAACCCCTAAATAACAAAATCCCTGACCTTTTACTTCCCTGACCTAGATTATGGCAGCCGTATTTATGCGATGGCTTTGCCTTTTTGCATCTTCTTGCAAGTTCCCAGCTAAACTTACGGCAGAATTGCCTAAGATTTATTTTTAAAACACACCTGCTTGGATCCTGTATCTAAACTATGGGATCACAGTTTCTGTTTTTTAAAACCTTAAAACTCTGAGTCAGACAAGCTTCCCTGATGTTCCAGTTATAGATGCCTCTTATCTGTTTCCACCCACCTTTTTCTGCAGTCCGTAAGACATTAAGGAATTACAGACCTCCTCAGTGGGGTGCTGACATGCCTTGCGGTCTCGGAAATCCACTGCTTAGGAACTATATTAGTCCTCCCTTATCCACGGCTTTTCTTTCCTTGGTTTTAGTTATCTGTGGTCAACCTCCCTCTGAAAATATTATATAAAAATTCCAGAAATAAATAATTCGTAATTTTACATTGCTACCATTCTGAGTATTGTGATGAAATCTTATGATTCCCATTCTGTCCGGGATATGCATCATCCCTTGGTCCGATGTATGCATGACATAGACACTTCCTGCTTGTTAGTCACTTAGTGAATCACTGTCTTGGTTATCAGATCAACTGTGGAGTTATGGTGGTGCTTATGTTCAAGTCATCCTTATTTAAGTTAACAGTGGCCCCCAAGTGCAAGAGCAGTGATGCTGCCGATTTGCATGTGTCAAAGTGAAGCCATAAAGTGCTTCCTTTAAGTGAAAAGATGAAAATTCTTGACTTAATAAGAAAGAAAATTGAATGCTTAGGTTGCTAAGAGCTGCGGTAAGAATGAATCTCCTACTTGTGAAATTGCCTTAATTTGTCAATTAGGTGTGTATATATAGGAAAACCAGTATATTAGGGTTCAGTACTATCTTTGGCTTCAGGCATCCACTGGGCACTGGGACTCTTGGAATGTATCCCCATATGGATAATGGGGACCATTGTATCAAAGACTTAGCACCATCTCCAGGGGAAAGCATTTATAAAGACAGGATATCACTTCCCCTTTCCTGGGGAAGTCATTTCTTTCCAACCAGCTCTATGCTTTGCTATGGCAGTACTACTTACAATTCCAGGATATGTTTGCTGTTTGCTGTAGTGTAGTATTGTATTGCTCATCTTTAAGGAACCTGAAAACCCTTTTCTAGACATTTGAAAGAGAGGGAGATATTTTGAATATGGTTGATGCGAGAATCCCCACTAAGGGTGCGCCTCCTATAATCAGGATGCTCCAATTTGCCAAGGCGTCATTGGAGGAGTTGGTGGACTGAGGCAAGTTGCAATGCTGTCCTGTGAGTGGCATCGCAAGGTCCCTCAGTATTCTTTCTGGAAAAATAATAAAAATCACTAAATACGATATTGTTCACTGAGAATGTTATTTGACAGTTCTTTTTGTTTCTTTTAATTTGGGAGGTCAAAATCAGTGCTAGGTTCCATATTTATTGGTAGTTGAAGGAAACACAAATTGCCTGTGTAATCAGAAGCTGGACAATAAGGTGGGAGGAGAGACCTGAGGTACTTATGTTTACAAAAAACAAAGTTTTCAGAATGTGGGTCACAGTCCTTGCGACTGTTCTGTGATGATCACTGTATGCATACAACGTGGAATTATATGGCTAGGAATAGCCTTCTCCTGGAAAGTACAGAAGTGGTGTGACCTTCTGGCTTATCTGAAATCTGTGGCCAGATACAAAGTAAAATCCCAAAGTCTACCGTTAGTGTTCTTAGATGTAATATGGCAATGCATACATCGAAATGTGTGCAGAAACCATTTGTATTGATAGAAGAAAGAATATTCCTTTTGATCTTGTTCCTTCAGGTGGTTTTGCCTTTATGTTTATTTATTACAGCTAGTGGGTATTATTTACATTATGTATTATCCTTATAACCCTGTATTTTCAGTATTTTCATTAGTGTTGTGGCTACCATCAACAAATAAACAAATGACAAGAGCTGGTCATTTTTCTTCCATAAGTAATTTTTGAGGAAACTCCATACTGTTTTCTATAATGGCTGCACCAGTCTGCATTCCGACCAGTAGCGCACTAGGGTTCCCTTTTCTCCTGAGACCCACCAAGGCTTAATTCCACCTGGCTAATAAACGATTGGCTTGTTATTAGAACTCTTCACTCTGTATCCCTCTGCAATCCAACACCAATAGAATCCTGGCCTCTCTGTCATCCCTTTATAGAAAATCAGATATTTAACTATATAAATTATATAAGGCCGATTTATCAATCATCTAGGCCCGTGGTCGGCAAACTGCGGTTCACGAGCCACATGTGGCTCTTTGGCCCCTTGAGTGTGGCTCTTCCACAAAATACGGCTTAAGGCTTAGCGTGGCTTAAGGCTTAGCGAAGGTACGGTCAATTTGCATGTTTGTCTTTTATTAGAGTACTCCTAAGGCTTAGGAAGAGCCAACTCAAGGGGCCAAAGAGCCGCATGTGGCTCGCGAGCCACAGTTTGCCAAGCCACAGTTTGCCGATCACTAATAGGCTTACTAGGAGCAAAAGAGAGCATTTAGATTTTAGCTGTTGTATCAAATTAGCTTTGATTTTAGCAAAAATAAAAATGTAAAAATGAGAGTTGGACATTTGAATTCACTTGGGTATTTTGTGAGGTTTTAAATGTGTTCATCATTTTAGTATAGCCATGCTTCATGGGGAGTTTCTTCAGTTCATTTACCTTTTTTTAGCAGTCAATGTAATTTCACACACACAGACACCCCATTGTTCTAGAAAAAAAATCTGAGAATAATTACCTTGCTCTGTTGACAAATTTTTAGCCTAAATGACAGTGCCATCTGCTGAAAAGGGCTAGTGAGTCACAGAAAAGTTTTCAGAGGGCTTATTTGAGTTGGATACAGAAGGGCTGAAGAATGAAATAAATAGATAAAAAAGAAACCAAAGGAGGTGAAGTTAAACAAAGGCTAAACCTACAGGAAGAGAAAATGTTAGGGTATAAGAATCAGACCTTTGACAAGGAAACTTACAGCCAAAAAGCCTTTATATGACATAAATTTAACTAGCAGCATTTCCGGCATGTTGATAATTTCAAGATACTCTGAAATAGTAATTATTATGCAAGTGACACATTCTGGTTAATTGAAGGAGATTTGAGGAAATGATATGGTTTCATTAAAAATAAACAGTTTAGCCCTAGCCGGCGTGGCTCAGTGGATAGAGTGACGGTCTGTGGACTGAAGGATCACAGGTTTCGTTTCTGGTCAAGGGCTCATGCCTAGGTTGCAGGCTCAATCCCCAGTAGGGGGCGTGCAGGAGGCAGCCGATCAATGATTCTCTCTCATCATTGATGTTTCTAGCTCTCTCTCTCTCTCTCTCTCTCTCCCTCTCTGAAATCAATAAAAATATTTTTAAAAAATATTTAAAAAACAGGTTAATGTGAATAGGTTCTTCTAATTCTTAAAACTCCTCAAAAATATCCTGATGAAAGAATGGGGATAGATACCATTGTTAAAACATCAAGATTAAGAAATATTAATTATTATTTCTCAACAATATTTGAATTTTACTGATGTGTTGGTAATTTGTTAAAGGCATATCATGCAAATTCATTTGCAAAGGAAGTCTTTAAAATAAGCTTCTTAAATATTGGGTTATTAAGTCCCATAACATTTCTAATTTCTAGTTGTTGCTTTTCTAACCCTATCCCAATGACAGTTCAGCAATTACTAACTGGTTTTGTGAGTGTGAATAGATGCTGTGATTATAATGAAAGCTCTGCCCTAGAATGCTTTTGAATCAAAATAAATAGCATGCTGCCCCTTTTATTTGCCATTGAAAAGAGAGATAATCTAGAAAGCACTAATGATAAGACTGAATTTCAAGAATTCTATATTTCCATGTCAGAAGTAATATAATCTTAGAACTATAAATATGTGGCCTGCTACCTTAAACAAGTCTATTGAATATATTTTGAAAATGTTAAATGAATTAATTGCATTTTTCATCATCTTAATGTTTTCCCTGCTAAATTATTAGGTTTTCTTATATCTTTTATGCAATGCCAAATGTCTAAAGGGAAACTACATATTTAGAGAAAACCCCTTGAACTCTACATTCTTTTTACATCTAACCTTTTATTTTTTTAGTTTTCTGAATTGTTTTGTTTTAATTTTATCTTTTGTATAAGCATATTATTGAATTTAGCATTCTTAGCTAATGTGAAAATGTATTTCTTTGTTTGTTTGTTTGTTTTTTATATGTATATCCCAAATGAGCTGTGGGGTATATTTAAACTTTTTAAAAGTATCACTGTTTTTGGTTTTTAATATTTTCTTTTTTATTGATTGGAGAGAGAGAGAAAAGGAGAAGGAGGAAGGGAGAGAGAGAGAGAGAAAGAGAGAGAGAGAGGTGAAAGAGAGATATGAGAGTGAAATATTGATCAGTTACCTCCAGCACATGCCCCAACCGGGGATGGAACCCACAACCTTGGTGTACAGGACAACTCTCCAGCCAATTGAGCCACACCAGCCAGGGCAAATGTATTTACTTTTTAAAGGTGAATTTAGTCCATTTACACTTATTGATATATGTGTTTTTCTCTCTGTATACACTCTCCTTGGTCTCCTCTTTATCTGCCTATAACTTATTGATTCCTAACTATTAAGTTAGTTTTAGCTAGGAGTAACTTTTTTGTCATCTCATTCCTTTCTCTTAGTATCAGAATTAAAATAAAGTCATGTACTTTCCCCATTGTATTGACACCCTTATAACTACTTATGGTCTTAAGTATAGGTAATATTTAATTCTCACTACCACTCTTTAAGTGACTATCTCTCCGGTTTTTTAGGATGCTTAAAGTTTATTCTACGGAATGTTATTTAATGAAGTCTCATGATAAAAATATTTGCTACGTTCTTATATAGTAAAAAGATTTTCTCTGGCCTTAACACTTAATTTTTTTGACTGGATATGAAATTCTTAGCAATATTTTATTTACCAAAGTGTAATAAATAGTCATTTTCAATACATTCTGGCATGTAATAGTACTGTTAGAAAATTTGATATTATCTTTTCCTTACATATGACTTTAAGTTTCTGCCTAATACTCTTTTATCTTTTTTCTTATAGTCTAGTAGTTCTACTAAAATTTATATCAGTACTTATAGCTTTGCTTGATTTTTCCACGTTTGTGATGTTTCTTTTCAATGCAGAATTTTTGTTTGTTTATATTTCAGGAAAATTTTCTTTTGTAATAGATTTAATAATTTGTTGTGTTTAATTGCTTTATTTGGGGAAAAGGAAGCTTTTACATATATTGATTCTTTACCACATAGCTTCCATTTCTATTATTTTCCCCATTTTTATCCCTTTCCTTCTAGTTTTGATTGCATAACTCAAATATTTTTGCTTTATTTATAGTTATTTTCTCAGTCTCTTAATGGCTCTCAGAAACCCCATAGGCGGGGAACAAGTGGTTTTCCAATGTGGGGGGGGAATTCCCCTCCCCCCCAGGCAAAAGCTGACTGGATGGTAAAGGTCTACTGGAGATAGATGTCTTCTGCAATACGAGGGAATGACTCAGCACTGGAAACTGGGCTGCCTACCCTCAGAGCTCTAACCCCAGAGCCCCCATCTGGTTTCTGCTCACACAGTTTCAGTCCACTCTGCCCTCTCCCTGCTGGAGCACAAGGTGAGTGGCTCCACAGGGATTTGGTGCATTGGCCCTTTAAGAGCGTGCCTGTATTTCCAGCTGGCTCTTGTTGGCAGACAACATCCCTGCTGCTTTTCTTTTCTTTTTCTTTTTTTTTCATGTTGTCTATCTTTCTTTTTCTTTATTGATTAAGGTATTACATATGTGTCCTTATCCCCCCATTATCCCCCCACCCCGTTCATGCCCTCACCCCCCTGGTGTCAGTGTCTATTGGTTGGGCTTATATGCATGCATACTGTTATGCCCAGATTTCAAGATCCCCAAGAAAACCACACCAGGGAGCCAGTCCGATGCAAAAGCAGGAGGTCCTTTATTGAGCTAGCTAGCCCCAACATGGAGGATCCGGGGTGAGATGGAGGCCATAGCCCTTGCCCTTTCACATACAAGTCCTTTGGTTGATCTCTCCCCCTTACTCCCACCCTCCCCTACCTTCCCTCTAGAGTTTGAGCATCTGATCAATGCTTCTCTGTCTCTGGTCAGAGACAGATAAAGATCACATGGTCTCACTCATTTGTGGATTATAATGAACAACATAAACTGGTAAACAAAAACCCTGCTGCTTTTCACAACCAGGTGTTCTGTGGGCACCTTTCTCAGTTCTGGTGCTCTGGGCTGGGGTGTGGGGGCAACTTGGGGTTTAGACCCCAGAGATCTCAGCGGGAGCCCCCCACAGCTAAGCTATCCCTCCAGACCTTCAGCTGCTGTCTGTGGGAGCCCAGCCAGCCCTCTCACACCTCTGCCCTTCCTCCCAGTTTCTATGTGGTCTCCACTTTCCATCCTTGGTTATCAGGGTTCTCTCCAGCTGGTCTTCAGTTGATTTTTCAGGACAGTTTTTCTTTATTTTAGTTGTAATTCCAGTTTGGTTCTAGGAGAGTGTCATTGTAGTTTCCACTTACTCTGCTGCCATTTTGGAATCTGTTAAATCTGTCCATTTCTGGATGTTTTAATAATGACATAGGAAGTTCTGGAATTCTTATATAGTTATTTTTTAAAGTTTAATTTTATTCCCTTTTATTTAAGCAAATTACTAATTATTTCATGTACATAAAAATTTTTCATCATTTAAATCACTAGAAAGTAATACTTTAAATTTGTGCTGCCTGATACAGTAGCCACACAGGATTATTCTAATTAAAATTAAAATGTAATTTCTCAGTTGCAACAGTCACATTTCAATGGCTTAATAGCCACATATTGCTAGCAGGTACTAAATGGGATGAGGGGGGGTAGAAAATACTTTCGTCATGGCAAATAATTCTATTAAAATATGTGATCTAAAATATTAATAAATTAAACATCATTGTATTCAGAATTTACATAATTTGAATATATAATCGTCATAAATTACAATTAAAATAAGTAGAAAAACTCAACGTTGAAATTACCTTTTGCGTCTGTTCTTTTTATAAAAGGTTGATTTTCTTATAAAATAACAGGATTCATTCAAAATTAGAAGACAAGATACAATTTATAAGTGATCAATATAAAATATTTAAATACTGAATTTTTAAAGCTCAATTTTAAAAATTAAAAATAATTTCATTAAATATTTTATACAAAATCAATACTAGTCTTGATTGACAATTCTAGTGTTTACTCTCTATTCACTTGCCAATGTAAACTATGCTGTACCTGGGTGTATACATGTACAAATTTTAGAGCGATTTGTAATGTTGCAAAATATTCATCAGCCACCATGTGCACTTCTGAAGAATTCCACCCTAATTTATGTGTGTACCTTTGCACCAAAATTTGGAACTTTAAAGGAAACAAAAACAATGGATATTTTGAGCTAGTATTGGGAAATTATATTTCAATAGGCAGAACCTACTTGCAATTCATGCTGAGGGAATTTAACATAATAAATATTATGCCTCCTCTCTTCCTTAAATACTTCTGCCACTCAAAACCTCACCAACCTCTGAAACAGTATTCATCTTTCATACCGGCAGTGGCCCAACATTTAAAATCTTTTTTTTTTAAGTACAAGATCTGGGAGAAGGGTTTCCCTGGGACCTAAAAAGTATCTGATGAAAACAGATGTTTAGGCTTTATAAGTTATTCTGTGCTAGCTCTGAGTTTCACACCCTGGGTAACGTAGCCACCCAGGTGTGATATGATGACTTTATTTTTATGTGTGTTATGACATACGGAGTTCTCTAAAGCACCAGGCCAGCCGGAGGCTTCTCATGTGTGGATCTCAGGGTGCTGCTGAACTTTCAATACAAGGATACTGTTACCTCTGTCTATACTTAAATTTTCTGAAATTTTGGTCTGTTTGCTTATGAAATTCTACTTCTAATCTTTCTCTAAAACATTCCTACTTTTCAAGGTCAGATACAAACACCAACTTCCCTATAAAGACTTCCTAGGCCAGTGGTCGGCAAACTGCGGCTCGCGAGCCACATGCAGCCCTTTGGCCCCTTGAGTGTGGCTCTTCCACAAAATACCACGTGCGGGCGCGCATGTACAGTGTGATTGGAACTTCGTGGCCCATGTGCAGAAGTCGGTATTTTGTGGAAGAGCCACACTCAAGGGGCCAAAGAGCTACATGTGGCTCGCGAGCCGCAGTTTGCCGACCAAGGTTAGGTTAATCTTTACCACAAGTAATCATTCCTTCTGAATTCTTTCGCCACTTATGCATCTGCTTTAACTTAAGTTCACAAGGAGTTATCTTAGGTCGGGGGAGAGGGGGTGGGGCAAGCAGCAAGATTTTAAGAACTTCCTCAGCTACTTTCAGTCAGAGGCGTTCTGTTCGTTTGTTTCATTTTGTTTTGTTTGCTTGTTTGTCTTTTATAGATTAGGCATCCATGTCCAATGTTTAAAGAAAAATAATACAAATTCTTGCAGGTTACTATACATTTTATAATAATAAAAGTGTAATGTGCTAATTAGATCGGGCAGCTGAACCACCTTCTGGATATCATTCCAAACGAAGCCAGGGCTGCGAGGGCTGAGCCCCTTGCATGAAATTTCATGCATCGGGCCTCTAGTTTTATTATAATCATTGATTTATGCACATGTATACATTCCATCATGTACTAGGTTATTAGAGAGAGAACAATGTCATTTTATCACTTTGGTCAAATATATATGTGTTCCTTATTGAATAACTAGAGGCCCAGTGCACAACATTCATGCACTCAGGGGGTGGAGGGGTCCCTTCAGCCCGGCTTGTGCCCTTTACCAGTCCAGGAGCCCTCAGGGGATGTTTGACTGATGGCTTAGGCCCGCTCCCTATGGGTCTAAGCTGCAGTCGGATATCCTTAGCACTGTCGCTGAGGTGAGAGAGGCTCCCACCACTGCCGCTGCACTTGTCAGCCAGCTGTCAGCCCCGCCCCCCCCGGCTTGTGGCTGAGCAGCACTCCCCCTGTGGGAGCACACTGAACACTGTGGGGCAGCTCCTGCATTGAGTGTCTTCCCCCGGTGGTCTGTGTATGTCATAGCGACCAGTTGTTCTGCCATTCAGTAGATTTGCATATCATCCTTTTATTATATGGGATGCCATTATCTGTCTATCTAGTGGTCATGGTCTTATCCATATTCCCAAACAATTTCTATTTGGTCCCTATGACTGTGTAAAGGTAGTAATAAAGTGGATGCAAACACAGTGATGGGTTGTGACCACAAGGTCATCCCAGTCATACTCTGTGCTTTGGTATCTCTTCAAAGAGGGTCTTGCTGCCTGAAGAGAATGACTGGGAAGGTGATTCGTGATAAGTCAGGGAGAACATTTTAGAAATATATGCTCTGACAAGGTGGATTCATACTATTGTTAAAAGGTCAAAGCAGGCTTCCAACTTTACCTTGGTATCTGGCCAACAGCCCAGGCTGCAATTCCTCTCAACCTAGCACTGAAATAACTATACTATAAGGGGGGGAAAAAACAAACTCAACAACAACAAAAAACCCACACAAAACGAAATGCAAAAATATTTAAACTCACCACATGAAGCTAGGGCCAACCATCACCTATTGTCCAAGTCCCAACTTTAAGATCAGTCTTTTTTCTCCCCCCCCCCCCCCCCAGTGCATTGGTTTTAAATCTCGGTGTAATTAAATTAGCCTTGCCCAGCCAGTGTGGCTCAGTGGTTGAGCATCGACCTATGAACTAGGAGGTCACAGGTTCAATTCCAGGTCAGGGCACATGCCCAGGTTGCAGGCTCGATCCCCAGTAGGGGGCGTGCTGGAGGCAGTCGATCCATGGTTCTCTCTTATCATGGATGTTTCTATCCCTCTCCCTTCTGCTCTGAAATCAATATTTTTTTAATTAGCCTTCTGTCTATAATGATATATACCTTGTTCTATTTCTCAGCTGCATTTTCTTCCCAAGCAACCCATGTGAGTAGGTTTGCCAGGTAAAATACAGGAAGTGCAGCTAAATTTAAATCTCAGATAAGCAATGGATACTTTTGTAGTATAAGTAAGTGTCAAGTATTTCATGGGACATAATTGCACTAAAATAGGCATTGTTTACCTGAAATATAAATTCAGCTGAGTCTTATATTTTAATCTGCTAAATCCAATCTCATTTGTGAGTAGGGACTGTCTTTTTCCTTTCCTTTCTCTTCATACCTGTGTAATCTGGTCAATGTTTGTTTTTTTGTTTGTTTCTTTGTTTGTTTGTTTGTTTTTAGTTCCAGAGCTACAACAGGTTCTTTTTCCTCTATCCCAGACACGTAAAACCATGGCTATGTATTTGAA
>NW_006295560.1:837706-857600 GCF_000327345.1 Myotis davidii | reverse complement strand
TCAAAATAATGTGAATGCCAAGAGAGCATGTAGGTCTGGGATGAGGTCCAGGTATTTATACTTTCAACAGCTCCAAAGGTTACAGTAATAAGCAGCTATTATACTAAAAACCACTGCGAACTTAATGACACTCCTGCCTGCCTAAGACAGGGTAGAAAAGAAACAAAATATTCCCTAGTTAAAGAGAGGACGAAGGGTTTCAATTTCTAAATACTCCACCATGTAGGAGTTGACCCAAGCTGACAACAGAAAACTGTTGGTGGAGATGTGTTGTCAGAATATAAATTGTTCCTTCCTAATCTGGCTAGAATAAAGCTGGCACTGTTGTCATGGATCCCAGCAGATGCCATCGCTTGTCTATCCTGCCCTCGTTATTATTTTTATGAATATATGTTGATTGCTTTCTGAGCGGAAGAAATAATGAGAGAAAGGGAGAAATATCAATGATGAGAGAGAATCATAGATAGGCTGCCTTCTGCACAGATGGAGCCCACAACTGGGCATGTGCCCTGACCAGGAATTGAACCATGACCTCCTGGTTCATAGGTGGAAGCTCAACCTCTGAGGCACACCAGCTGGGCTATCCTGCCCTCTTTATAAAGCTAAATGGGTTGGGGCAATGAATGCTTGACATGAGCTCTGTAGTTTCATGAAGGCTATCATGTATGGTTTGGGCTACTCTTGCTCACAAAGAATGCCAGGATACTTAGAGACTGGGCTTCCCCAGGCAGAAATTATTTACTAATCCTTTTCAAATAATAACTAAAACCACTCTTTATTTCAAGCATAATATTGATGTCTAAATGTAAAAGCCACATTATAATCAAGTTGTGTCGGTTCATTTTATATCTGTCAACCATAGAGTTCATTTACATTAGGGAATTATCTGGTGACTCCAGAATTAAAGTCTTTTACTAAGTTGTATTTGTTTCAAGTATCCTAGGACCCTTACTACTCGAAATGTGTCCAGAAAAGCAGCAGTGGGACACCATCTAGGACTTGGTTCGAAATCTCAGGTCCCACCCCAGACCGAGGAATCAGAATCTATATTTTAACAAGATCAATAGGTGACTTGTATGCAAATTAAAGTCTGAGAAGCACTGATTTAGACTCAGAGTAGGTCACAGCCCAGAGACCTCTACCGTGTCAGTATCAAAGCACAGCATAATAGACAAATAACATATACTTAAATACTTGATGATCAATTGCTAACATTCTATTTTTTAGTGTCCTTAAAATGCCAATTTTTTTCAACTTTGATAATCCAATGGTCCCTCTGCAAAATAAATGGTATTTATATTTATATTTATATCAAATTTATCATAAATTATGTAGACCATATGGAAAATAAAAACATGTTTTAAAATTATTTGCAGATACAGACATAGAATTTGAATTATGTAAAGGAACCTTAGGAGGTGTACGACCCAGCGCATTAACTTTTTTAATAGAGATATTAAGCAACTTACTAAAAGTCAGAGTCAACATTCCTGATGACAATTTTTTTTTTGCATCACTGTTGTTTTTATTTTATTTTTTTTTCAAATTTTATTTTTTATTACAAAGGGTATTACATATGTGTCCATTTTTTTCCCCGCCCTAGACAGTACACTAGCCTCCCCTATTCCCCAGTGTCTTATGTCCATTGGTTAGGCTTATATGCATGCATACAAGTCCTTTGGTTGATCTCTTACCCCCCTACCTCCCGCCCCCGAACCCTCCCTGGCCTTCCCGATGCAGTTTGACACTCTTATACTTGTACCATAAGCAGCTTTTTTCCATGGTTGCATCATGAAATGTTGTAGAACTTCTCTTATACTCTTTTTTTAAATGAATTAAAAATAGTTATTGTTGAAAGTATTACATATGTGTCCCCTTCCCTCATCTTTGTCCTTTTCTAGCCTGCTGCCACCCCCACCCCTGACCGCTTAGCATAAAACTTTCCAGGTCTCTCCATGCTGTCTCAAAGGGTTTACCATTTAGTAGTTTATACAAGAGAAAAAAACACGCAGCAGGATATTAGGGAAACCACTTAAAGACTCACTTTTGAGTGCCTAATTAGTTAATGTAACTGAGAAATGTAATATGGTCTTATAAATCAGAAGAAAAATTATAAGCTCAACAGTGAACTCAGAGAAGAGCTTTAAGTGATAATTCACAAAGGAAGAAATTCAAGCATATGAAAAAAAACTAGTAATCAAATAAATATCAATTAAAGGAAGCATGGCCTATTACTTTGTCAAATAACATGTTGAAGCTTCATTAATTAGTTCATTAATTATTTCCATCCACAGTTGGTGAGGGTGCTATATGACAGACACTGCCTGGCATTGCTGGGAAAATGAAATATTAACAATGTCTGGAGGGTTGCTTTTTTTCAGCAAGCATCAAAATCCTTAAAAAACAGCATGTTTTTGTCTAATCAAGTCTATTTATAGACATTTACATCAAATAATCATGGTTGTTTACAAAGAGATGGCAATAAGGGTAATTAGCAAAAGTCAATGTTTAATAATAAACTTTAATAGCAAAAATATGGACATTCATCTAATAAATTATAATATATACTTATGGATACAACTTAATGGAATCATCGCAGGGGGGGTGCCCACTCGGGGGCAGGGCCGGCTGGGGGGAGGAGCTGTTTGGTCTATTTGCATATTACCCTTTTATTATATAGAATATATATGGGTACAACTTAATGGAACCATTAAAATGGATTTTGTTTAAAATTGTTAAATTAATCAGATGTTTGCTAGTATTAGTGGAGTGATCACATTGTAATGTATAAAAATGTTGAATATAACCAATATAATATTGTATACCAACTGTGCTTAAATAAAAAAGATAAGTTAAAAATATCTGAAATTATATTACAAATATGCTTATAGAAATTTACAAAGAAGGAACAAAATTTGAACCCATGTTCAAATTTCAGATAATAAGAATAAATATCCACATGTATATATTTGGAGTTAGATTATGGCTGATATTTATTCCCTTTTTGGTGTTTTGAGATTATCTTGATTTTTCAGCAATCGAAACTAATTTATAAAAACCACTAGACAAATATTTTTAAAAGCGTATTTGTGCATGTAAGAAACAGTAAAGAGGGAAAGGAAGCAGTTTGAAGTTAAGGAACTAATACTAGGGTGTTTTGTTTGTTTCTTTAGGTCACACAAATAAGGCTTAATGCTCCAGATCTGCTACTCCCTCAAAGCCTTAGTATCCTTGAGTGTTAGTATCTTTCCCCCTTTTTCTTAATTTGAAATACTATACATGGTTCTCACAGCATACTCTATAACATGATCAGATTTATATTTATAAAATAAAGCAAAATATTTAATTATATATGTATTTAAAAGAGAATGAAAATAACAGGGGGGAGGGCATGCGTGGGGGGTAATGGGGGACAAGGACACATATGTAATACCTTAATCAATAAAGAAATTAAAAGAAAAAAAAAGAAAAATAATAAAAAGAGAGAATGAAAATATTTAAGCTATTTGAGAGGAACACTTTAATGGCATTAGTTGAGTGTAAAAGTTATAAATTGGTTAGTAGCAAAGAAAAATGATGCCCCCTGATATATTTTACATTTATTTTGTATTTTCACATGCCTGCTTATAAAATTCCATATATATAAAATTCCATATATATATACCTGTGTTAATATTGTCTTGGTGTAAAAAAGACATATAAGAGCAATTTTGCAAATGTTTGTGGCTATATCAAGTATTGCTCTTTGTCCTTTATCTACACTAGTGATTTTTAGCTGGGCATATAGTGAACCAAGTATATTTCACATCTTCCAATGCCGCTAAGTATGGCCATATGACTAAACTCTGGACAATGAAATGCACATTGGAGTGGTATGAAAAAATTCTGGGAAGTTTTCTTAAAGGTAGAATACTTCTTTAGAGGAAGAATTCTTTTTCTTTCTTTTTAAACAAATAACAGGAAGATAGGCATTATGTTTGGTGTTAGACCAGCCATCTGACCACAATAAGGCACACATAAGGATGGGTAGCGCATCAACATAGTTTTCTACAACTGCTATATAATCTTTGAAACAACTGTCTCTATTATTTAAGAAAAAATAAAGTTCTATCTTATTTAACCCACTAGGATTTCGGATTCTTCAGCCACAGCCAAGCCTAAGGTACCTGATAGAGTAACCTTTTGGATAACTTGCACCTTTCTTTTTCAATTTTGCTGAAAGGAGGTAGAAAGCAGTATTGACTACTCTCTCTCGAAACTCTGTTGAATCTCTGGAAATTTGTTTTATTGCACAGTCGCCTGCGCTTGGTGTTTCTATTTAGCACTTACCTCTTCATAACTCAGCTACAGCTCCTCTGGAAACTGGAATAGACAGATCCTGTCTGAATATAGTAACAGAGCAAATAGCATTTTGTAATTTGCTGATACAACTTTTCTCTCAGTTTACAAAATATGTCTCAAGAGTAGTGCGTAAAAGCAGCTATAGTTCAAGAGTGTGCTTTTAAAAATATATATATATTTCTTTATTGATTTCAGAGAGGAAGGGAGAGGGAGAGAGAGATAGAAACATTAATGATGAGACAGAATCATTGATCGGCTGCCTCCTGCACACCCCCCACCCGGGATCGAGCCCACAACCTGGGCATGTGCCCTTGGCTGAAACCGAACCTGGGACCCTTCAGTCCGCAGGCCGACACTCTATCCACTGAGCCAAACCAGCTAGGGCAAGAGTGTGCTTTTTAAAGGCTTTATACACACCCGACACTTTTAATTTATGTAATGCTACCTTGGTATTAATTGATAAAAGTGAGGGGGAAACCCACAGGGTAGTTAAAATTCCCAAGTAAGCAAAATAATACTCAATTAAGTTTTGTAATATATGGAGATACTAAGTTATAGCGATTAAACACTTAAACAAATTGCCTATTTAGAAAAAATATTTTAATTTATTAACTACTGGTCTCTAAAACTGATTGAGACTTCAAATGCTATGAAAATGCAGATATTTTTGTACCTTGTGAACTATATATATTTACAAATGATGATGATTTCATAGTCTTACGTGCATGATTTCCTCAAAAATCAATCCTTAACTGTGGAATCAGTCTGAAAAAAAGTAGATCAATGTGAAAGAGAAATACTTATTTGGCATTGTGATGATGAAATAATTTAGGCAGTGTCTATTACATTTAATATAATTGAAATCTGAATTGTATTAAATAAATTCACTTTGATGAGGAAGTATGGATCATATTATTCCTGTTATATGGAAATGGAGAGTTTATCTATTTTTCTACTTATATAAACCATCTACCACCTCTTTATTCTACACAACAATAATTTAGAATTTAACATGAAAACAAGATTAGAGTGTGGTTATTTAAGTTATATTTCTAAATTGAACTTGATAAAAAAAGATAAAATAGCCGAAACCGGTTTGGCTCAGTGGATAGAGCGTCGGCCTGCGGACTGAAGGGTCCCAGGTTCGATTCCGGTCAAGGGCATGTACCTTGAATCAATAAAATATATTTTAAAAAAAAGATAAAATATATTAAATGATTTTAAATGATAAATATTTATGGAAAGCATTCTATTTTAGCTATGAGGTAGTTGAACATTTGTAGGTATAAATGTGTCATCTTTTAAGCTTTCTTTGCAATAATATAAGAATGAAGAATAAATATGAATGTTGTTGATCAATTGATTAGCAAACATGTTTGGTTAGTTAATTAACTGCTAAAGAAAAAATTCTTATTTGATTTACCATACTCCTTGCAGTAAATACAAATTAACAAACAATTCATACCCTATATTTTTTGTCCCTGCTTTTAGACAACAGAGACAATCTATGGACTCTTATGGATGTATGCTTGCTGGCACATCCATTTTGACCTTATATACAATTGATAAAATTCTCCTATATTTTTCACCAGCCCTTTATTTTGTGAAAAAGACTGGGAGAAGGGGTCTGTGTGTGTGTGTGTGTGTGTGTGTGTGTGTGTGTGTGTATAATATTTTTTTTCTTGTGAAATCTTTTTTTTCTTAAATTTTTTATTGTTGACACTATTGCAGATATTCCCTATCCCCCCCCCCCTTTGTCCACCTTCATCCAGTCCCTGTCCTCCTCCCTTGGCTCTCACCACACTATTGTTTGTGTACATGCGCTATGCATATATGTTCTTTAGCTAATTTCTTCACCTTCCTTTATCCAATCCAACCCATCCCACATCTGAGATCTGTCAGTCTATTCCACTGGTCCTATTTTGTTCATCAGTTTTATTTTGTTCATTAGATTCCACATATAAGTGAGATCATGTGGTATTTTCTTCTTTTTTACAGCTGCATAGTATTCCATGGTATAAATAAATATACTACAGCTTTTTATCCACCCATCTACTGAAGGACATTTGGGCTGTTTCCAGATCTTGACTATTGTAAATTATGCTGCCATGAACATAGGAGTGCATATATTCTTTCTGATTGGTTTGTTTCAGAATTCTTAAAATATATACCCAGAAATGGGATCTCTGGGTCCAAAGGCAGTTCCATTTTTAACTTTTTCAGGAAACTCCATACTGTCTTCCATAGTGGCTGCACCAGTCTGCATTCCCACCAGCAGTGCACAAGTGTTCCTTTTTCTCCACATCCTCTCCAGCACTTGTTGTTTGTTGACTTGTTGATGATAGCCATTCTGACAGGTGTGAGATGGTACCTCATTGTTGTTTTAATTTGCATCTCTCTGATGATTATTGACGAACATTTTTTCATATGTTTCTTGGCCATCTCTATATCCACTTGGGATAGGTGTCTATTTAGGTCCTTTGTCCATTTTTTAGTTGGATTGTTTGTCTTCCTTTTGTTAAGTTGTGTGAGTTCCTTATATATTTTGGAGATTAACCCCTTATCAGATGAATCATTGGCAAGTATGTTCTCCTATACAGTGGGTTCCCTTTTAATTTTGTGTATGTTTTTTTTGCTGTGCAGAAATTTTTTAGCTTGATGTAGTCCTATTTGTTTATTTTATCCTGTATCACTTGCCCTTGGAGATATTTCAGGAAAATATTTCTGTGAGAGATGTCTGAGATTTTACTGCCTATGTTTTCTTCTAAGATGTTTATGGTTTTAAGACTTACATTTAAATTTCTTATCCATTTTATCAACTTATACCATACACATTTATTCCTGTGTGGTGGTCTAGTTTCATTTTTTTGCATGTCCCTGTCCAATTTTTCCAACACCACTTATTATAGACACTGTCTTTACTCCATTGTATGCTCTTGCCTCCTTTGTCAAATATTAATTGACCATAAAGGCATAGGTAATTTTCTGGGCTCTCTGTTCTGTTCCATTGATCTATGTGCCTGTTCTTATGCCAGTACCAGGCTGTTTTGACTACAGTGACTTGGTAGTATAGCTTGATATCTGGTATTGTGATCCTTGCAACTTTGTTCTTCTTTCTCAACATTGCTGAGTTGAAAATATCCTAAATTGAAAATGTATTGAATACATCTAACCTACTGAACATCATAGTTTAGCCTAGCCTACCTTAAACATACTCAGAATGCACTATTAAAAAACAATGTCATTTTAGGAATATTCTAAGAATATTTGATACGATTTTGAAGTCTCTGGAAGGGACAAATAAACATATCTAAAGATAAAAGTTGGCCTTGTGAAATGAACTAAAATTTGTCAGGCTGAATAGGTAAACGTTATGGGATTAAGAGTGTGGAAAGAAAAAGATAAAAATTAATTTTGTAGATTCAACAAGGCAAGTCCTTACATTGCCTAATCCCTATTAAGACAAATGTACCACAATAGCATGCCTATTGACACTTCCTTGTTCTTCATAGAATTTTAGGATCAGAAACCTGTCATTCCACAGTGCCATTAGGGCACCAGGCTGTCAAGATAATACAGTTCTCTTTCTGACTATATTTGAATTAATAGAAAACCTAGATCCTGGTAATGAATCTTTGAACCTATCTTCTAATCTTAAATGCATGTACACTGACATTCTGATTCTTCCCTAATTGATTTAAATACAAGATGTTGAGTTCAGAACCAGCAGTTAATTTAAATTTATGACATGAAATAAGGACTATGCTAGGGAGCCATCTCCTTCTTTCCTGTTTCTTCGTTAAGCAATAACCAAAAGTCTATTCACCTCATAAATTGTTATATTCATTGAGTCTGCAACATAAGGATTTTATGAGAACTCGGATAATCAGCTAAGGATAATTATTTACCTGTTACAAACAACGGAAAAATAGTATAGAATTTACATATTAGTGGTTATAAACTAAATACGCCATGTCCACAAACCATACTTCCTTCACTTGATGGATTTGTTATTTGGAAAGGAACAATATAATGAGTGTCACATAGAATTGATGTCACAAAGGCAAACATTTCTAAAAATGAATCAAAAGTTGTTTTAGTTAAGAAAAAAACTGCAGCCACAGATGCTGGAAATAAATTTCATACTCAAAATTTCCAATAATACTGTTTTCCATATTTGAATAGAGTTTGCAAGGATTGCTTTCACTTCAGGAGGATTTAAAATTCCCTTTCTTTAGGGGATCAAGATAAAGTATCTAATCACCACTTACTTTTTAAAAATTTTATCTTTATTGTTGAAAGTATTACAGATGCCCCTTTTGTTTTTTCCCCATTGACCCCCTCCACCCTGCACCCAACCCCCCCTTTACCAGACTGTTGTCTATGTCTATGGGTTATGCATATATGCATCTAAGTCCTTTGGTTGATATCTCCCCACCCACCCACCTACCCTTGCCTCCCCTCTGAAATTCATCAGTCAATGAGCCAGTCAGAGAAAGACAAGTATCACATGATCTCACTCATATGTGGAATCTACTGAACAAAATAAACCAATGAACAAAATAGATCCAGAGACATACCAGTAGAAGCATGGAACAGACTAATCACCATTTACTTTTGTTTGAAATCAATGAGTAATAATGCTGCATGATATGGAAAGGTAATAAAGAGGGAAAATATGCCAAAAAATCAGTAAATCAGTACGAACTGGAACTATTGCCAGTAGAAGACAGATGCAATGCAAAGTATTTTTATTATTAAAAACTGGAAAGTGGGATTCAAATTAAGAGTCAGTCTGTGGGAAACTGCCACAAATCAACATTTGAAGAAATCATTAGTTTTTAAGGATACCAGGTGTCTCCTTAACATCCTGTAGTGATGTATCAGCTACTCCTAGAAAATAACTTCAGTAAGTCACAAGGCCTTTCAATGTCTATTAATTGAATATTATAACATGCTCTCATAAGAAAGAAAAAGACCATGGCATAATTTTCAAATTAATTCTTCACAATTTATCATAGTTAGGCACTACAGCCTTTTCCAGATATGTTTTAACATTTGATTTTAAAATGCAATTGACCAAAACTTTGGTTATTTTACTTTTTCCTTGTATACAGAAGAATTTTCCACAAGTCACAGATTTTGTTAATGATCTGGATTTTTAAATGTGTATATGTGTTTCCTAAAGAAAGAAAAAAGATGAACCTTCCATTGTTTAAAATATCACATCTGGATAAATCATAGCAATGTAAATGACAACAAATTCCTAATCACCTCAATACCAAAAATAATTTTTATTATCCTGTTTATTTTACCTTTTATCTAGATATTTGGAATATGGTCAAAATAAGCTCTTGGTTTCTCTGTTGCAAATTAACAGAAGGTTTCACCACAAGTGAGGAGTTAAGGTCATATTGTGAACAACAAACACGCTTTCCAAAAGTTGAAGATGTTGAATAATAGTTTGTTCTGATTTGCAGTGACTAAAGAGAATAGGACAACAATAAAAGGGCAAAGATCCCTAGCCAATTTTGCTCAGTGGATAGAGCCTTAGCCCGTGGATTGAAGGGTCCTGGGTTGGATTCCGGTCAAGGGCACATACCTCAGTTGCAGGCTTGATTCCTGGCCCTGATTGGGGTGCGTTTGGGAAGCAGCCAATTGATATATCTCTCTCTCATCGATGTTTCTCTCTGTGTCTTTCTCCATTCCAATGGAAAAATATCCTCGAGTGAGAATTAATAGCAACAACAAAAGGGAGCAAAGAGCATAGCGAAATAAATAATTA
Organism: Myotis davidii; assembly: GCF_000327345.1. Lineage (NCBI taxonomy): Eukaryota > Metazoa > Chordata > Mammalia > Chiroptera > Vespertilionidae > Myotis > Myotis davidii. The sequence goes on along the minus strand of NW_006295560.1, from coordinate 847,474 downwards.
AATTATTAATTAAATATTAAAAGGCAGTTATATTGGAAGGATTCATAAAGCCCTCAAATATATCATTTTCTTAAATTGCAACACTTTTATCTCCTACTTTTAAAAGATCATTGAAGGTTTTGTTTTCATTTTAATAAATTGAGAGAAAAACTTTACTCACCTCAGATTACTTAGTACCAGACTTATTTTCCAAGTAATCACATACTCATTTACTTTGCTTACATGAGATAGTCCACAGTGATCTCTATGTAGGAGATTTCTCTAAGGCATGTGGATTTCATTCATAATATATTATAAATTTGCTTTTGCGGGGAAATGGTTATTTTAACATTCTGTTTCACACAAATGAGCAACATTCTGGTACACAGTGTCACTAGAGTTTTGTTTGTTTATTTGTGAATGAGTCACACTAGGTGGAAGCCTTTTTGAGATTTTTCAGGTTCAGATCCTGAGTATGTGATTGAAGAAACAAAGAGATTTATCAGTTCATGGCATAAAAAATAATTAAAAAATGGTGACAGTCATGGCAATTTACAAAGGATATTATTTTTTATTTTTAATATGTTTTATTGATTTTTTGAGAGAGAGAGAGAGAGAGAGAGAGAGAGAGAGAGAGAGACATCAATGTGAAAGTGAAACATCGATTGGCTGCCTCCTGCATGCCCTCTACCAGGGATTAAGCCCGAAACCTGGGCATGTGCCCTGACTAGGAATCGAACCAGTGACCTTCCATGCATGAGACAACACCCAACTAGCTGAGCCAGACTGGCCAGGCTTACCAGGGATTTTAATTCTGAAGTCTGGCATTTAACATGCAGTCTTTACAAAATATAATTTTGAAAGTACATTGAATGTCCCTGGATATACATGTCCCAAGGACTATGTATAACATTTCCTTTTTTCTTTTTACATTATTGGCTCTTATTCTACTCAGCAAAGTATCTGTTGGCTTCACTTAATGAAAACCATTAAACAGAAAGGAGAAAGGGAAAAAAACAAACAAACATCTGTTTAAACTCCAGAACAAAATATGAGTTCTGACCAATACAATGCCGGGGAATATTGCTATAATTTTTCTAAGTGGAGAGGCCTTATAATGTGTTTAGGAGTGTATATATGCATATATATATTTATATACAGCTGTGGGTTAAGGTGAAAGGTAAATCAGACAGATTAATATATGATTGCAAGAACTAAGGATATTGAAAGTTATATTGAATGTGAACAAAGATCAACAAGATGGTTATGTGAAAAAGAAATGAGGAGCCTAAAAGACATACCAAAGTGAATCAGTAAGAAGCAGGCAGGAAATACTTGGAACAGTATTATGTATATATACTTTTATTCTTTGTGAATTTGTTGATGTTGTGGATAGAGGAAATATTGACTTAAAATCTATTGTCTTACATTTAGGTTTATTCATAGAATCACAGCTAAGATTAATTTTCACTGCAGAAAGAGCTTTTCAGTGGTAGTAGTTTCCCATTGCTTCTGTAACAAATTACCACAGACTTAGTGGCTTAACACATGATTTATTGTGTTCCAATTCTGTAGGTCAGAAGTGTATTGGGCTAAAATGAAAGTGTCAGCTGGTCAATGTTCCTTCTGGCGGATCTATGTGTTATCAGAGGGGAGTGTGCCTTGTCTCCCCTAGTTGCTGCTGGAGGTGGAGCTCTTGGAATACCGATGGAATAAGCATTCCTGGAGGCCCCCATGGGAAGATGAGATATGGTAGAAAGCTTTATTTCTGTGGAATTACACCCCTGGGTTTCCAACATCCCATTAGAGCTAGAAGCAGAGTCAGTGACAAAAGTTGCCTTTCCATGTTGGAGCTGGGTTCAGTCTAGTATGAGGCTAGTTTAGCTTGTGTTTCCCTGCTGTAGTCCATTAGTCCACTGCATGTGGATTCCGCATGGCTGTGGCCCATAAGGGCGAATGCAAGGAAACCAAGAGTCACAAGAGGAACCAAGAGCATGAATTCTTTTGTTTAAGGAATTACGTATCCCCAAATTTTATGTGCTTGTAGTGGCTGTGCCAATTCTGGTCGATGACCTCTATTCCCAGGTGATTGACAGTAAGCACCTTCCCCAACTTTACCGGGCATGTGTCTATCTCCCCTTTCTTGGATCCCTGGGGAAAGTGAAACTATAGCTTCCTGGTGAAACTGCCCAAATGACATACCTAAAATGACTGGCCTTTACTTTGCTCCTTTCCTATTATTAGTAACTACTTAATTACAGTGGTATCATGGGATCTAGGATCTGTTACCTTGCCTTCTCCAGTTCTGGGAGGCCATTTTGGTTCCTTGGTTCATTGCTCTGTCACCGTCTTCAAAGCCATCTGTGTAGCATCTTTTCTCCTCTCTGATCTCTCCTTCCATCTTCACATCTTTTTCTATGATTCTGGCCCTCCTTTATCTCTTAACTTAATCACATCTGCAAAGTCCCCTTTGCCATATAAGGTAAAATAGTCACAAATTCCAACTATGGGGGGTAAGGGAGGGTCAAGCAACCTACAAACATCTCTATACCCCTTTTATTCTCTCACTAGAGGCCTGGTGCATGAATTTGTGCATGGGTGGGGTCCCTTGGCCTGGCTGGCAATTGGGGCCCATCGGGGCTATCTCACCCAGTCCTGATAGGGGCCAATCATGGCTGGCCAGCAGCGGTGAGGGACCCTGGGAGGTTGGCTGGCTATGGGGAGGGACTGCAGTTAAGTAGGTCCCATGGATGGGATTTTACACTTAAACTAAATCAAATGCTTTCTTTGCTTTAGCACAACTGAAAAGTTACTGCATGCTCATATGGATTCCACAGAGAATTTAGTAATTTAGTCCAATTTTTACTTCTCATTTACCAAGGAGAGAACATGCTATTTTAAACAAATTGCAATTTTGTTTTGTGAAACGTATTCTGAAATCTGTTGAAAAACATGAATGGAAAAATAAAAAAACCCAATACATTTTTTAAACACTTAAATGTAGATGGCATTAAAGTATGCAAAATAATATATTTGAAAGTATTTCAAGGTTTAGGAAAAATGTTCCTGTTATATATCTGTAGTAAAGTGTTTTTTATCTGAAGGAAGGTTAATCCAAGAAGACTGAAATACCTTTAACTCAGAAAAAAAAAAGAGAAATGCTCCATCTACTGGTTGCCATGGTTTCAGTTTAGCAAAAAAAAGAGAAAGAAATGGGAAGGTCACAATAAGTTCTGACTATATATATATATATATTTTTTTTTTCAAAAAGAAATAATAAAAGAATATCAATGAAGTGCAAAATCCTAACAAGATTTAGAACAATACAGGGACTTTTAAAATTACAAAACCATTAGTCAATACTATATTAAGCTGATTTATTACCCTCTAGTACTACAGTGTTTTAGCTGTTGATGGGGATCCAGTTAAGAAATAAGATTATGACTCCTTTCTTGAGGTGTTCACACTATATTCTCAGGAAATAAAAAAAAGTAAATTAGACAATAAATCATTGTTCATATTATTTCTAAACAAGAGGTGGATATTCAGGTTGAAAATTTTTTCCTCTCCCCTGTATCAAAATTCTGTACAGTTTCTTTCACTCAAATGATGCAGAAGATTAGATTAAAGAACAAAACAGAATTTATTAGAATGACAGTATCTCCCAATATTGCCAATCAGTGGCCTAAAAACACTTTCTGAAGTCTGCCAATCTCTGAACTCCCTGCTACCTACCCTAAACTCTATAGAAGATCAAGCATTTTGCTTTGTTCAAAGAGGCTGTGTTGTACAGATATAGTTCTCCCTTGCTTAACATACAATAAACTCAACTTTTTTTGTTTCAGATACTGACTGGGGGCCTCTTCCTTCAATACTATAATAGCTACTACCTTCCACACACACCACTATCATCTCATCCACCCAACCCTCTCACTGAGGAACCGGAGTGTGTGGTGTGTGGGCATGCACCCCCGCCTCCCCCGCCACACAAGTGGTCAAAAACAAATTTAAAATTAGCCATGAAAATTGTTATTTTTCCAGTTTAGATCTTATCTTTGCTATATGCAAATCAATCTAGTTTGAGGAAAATGTCTGTCTTCTTATTTCTCTCTCATTTCCTTGATTCTCTGTAGTAAAGAGTCCAGCCATTTAATTGGGTTTTACTTCCATGGGAAGAAGGTGAACCTTGCATTCACCAAGAGTATGGGAGTATGGATGATTTGTTCTGCTGGCAGTAGGGGAGAGAAGAAATTCAGTTTCAATGATCATCCTGTGCATTCTCTCTGGTCACAAATGCCCAGTGGCTGGTCTGTTCTTGTGTTTGGACTGGTGACCAGGTTTCACAAAGAGGTTCCAGGTCTGACATTCAGAAGCATTGATAACAACCGTCTGTTCTCTACATTGCAGCCCCTTGCCTACCTTTCAGTCCACTGCCGCTCTTAGCACCTTGGAGTCTTCTCACTCAAGGGACTTCTCACACAGCCAGGCAGTGGGAAACCAAGGTAGCCTCACAGACAAGCTGCTTCTGGCTCATCTGTTTAGCTGTCCTTCTGACCACCACTGTGCTGTCACTAGAAGATTGTTGGATTTAGTCTGGAGAGAGATTTTCAGATTCCTGAAAGTTCTTTACCCAAGGAATGATATCTTTTGTGCCTGATGGTCTCAAGATCTCCCATAGTTCCCTGGTTTCAGCCCAGTTGTAGCTAGATCGAAGAAACCATTTCCCACTCTCGTTCACTTCTCACAAACCACTGAATATGAAGGGCACTTCATCTTTTATATCATGGATTTTATATCATTTCTTTTACATCATGGGTTTTCCCAGATGGAATCTTTCTTCTGACCCATAAGCTCAGGTACAAGGGTTATCTTTTCTAAAGTAGCAGCTTTCTCTATGATCTAGTCGTCCACGTCCATTTCTCAATATGTTAATGGGACCAAAAGAAACTTAGAAAATTCTTTTCTCCCTTAATAAAACACGGCTTTTAGGATTCTTATCATGCTTTTATCTCAAAGAAAGTCAATTTTGGATTCTAAAAGCTGAGTATTGATCCTCCATTTCTCTTTGTATTCCTGTTCCAACAATCCCAATTTTTCCCAAGTTAAATGAATGTCTTTGACTGAATGGGGGAAGGCATAAACACAGGAATATGAAAGCTAAATGAAACTGTATGTATTTGTGTGTAATTGTTTTCAATTACAGTTTACATTCAATATTATTTTGTATCAGTTTCTGATGCACAGCTTTGTGGTAAGACAATCATATACTTTGCAAAGTGGTCTCTCCAATATTTCCACTACCCAGCTAGCTCCACACATAGTTATAATCAGATGAAGAATTTCTGATGCAACTTGTCTTGGATGCATCCTATGAGAAGAAATCAAAGCAAAAACAAACCAATCTAACAAAACAGAGGTGGGAGTGTTGCTGGAGGGATGGAATGGTGGGATTCCTCTGTCACTAGTGGGAGTAGGGTGACTCTTGTGATATCTTTAGAAAGGGAATTCTCTAAGACTCACAGGAAAAATGAATGGGTTTTATTTGCATAGTTTTATTCCTCAGTTGGAAAAGTCCCATTGTCTTTACCAGTCTTGGAAAATATGCAACCGGGGCTCCAGCAGAGCCCAAAGCAGGCCCAGTGTTCAGGTGGAGCGGGGTCCCCATATAGCATCAGGATAGACTCAGTCCATCAGTCCATTGTGTGGGTCCCACATGGATGTGAGCCTGTGGGCAAATGCAGGGGAATGCACCCCTTGCAACAGGAGTCACAGGAACATAGGCAAGCAGGAGAGGCAAGAGAGTGAACTCTCTTTGTTCATGAGTTTAAATATCAAATCTTTCTGTGCTTGCAGTGGCCAGGCTGATTCTGGCCAGTGACCTGCAGGTGTGACATGTCAACCAGACCTTACTGGGCATGCGTCTATTGCCAGTCCCTTCCACCAGCCATCTGTGGGGAACAGACATGGAGAATGTTAACTGCAGCTTTCTGGCAAAGATGAATAAATGGCATGCCTATATCATCTAGTCTCCCCTTAATTCCTTTCCTGTTAAACAACAACCAGGTAGTTATAATGGTATCAGGGGGATGTAAAAAAAGTGAAATCCGAAGGAGACCAAAGAATGATTGTTACGTCATTCCTACTACCAGTTACCTTCAACCTAAGAAACAATGTTAGGATGGAAGAATGTCATTCCTTGGGACATTGAACATAGACTGGGGCTGGAGTATAGGAAACACTGTAAGTCTGTTACTGTATTTTTTGTTGTTGTTGCGATTGTTGTTGTTATTGTTACTGTTTTCAAAGATTACTGCACCAAGGAAATAAGATGAAGAACAAATTTTCACATCTCTTTTTGGTTTTGGTTTTGTCTGCATCTCCACATATTGAGTGAAAAGAGCACTTTTTAAAAAGTGTCTCTTGACTATTTAAGTCAGTTTGATCATGGAGTGAGGGCATATGAATTATTTCAAAAAAGATTTTGGTAAATTACTCAAGCTAGTTCAAAAGACATTCAAAGACAGGGAGATGGTGGGCTAGAAAGAGTGGCACATCCCTGACTTGGAGTACTGAAAGGGGACCATCCTGGGGCCAGAGAGTTTGTGATTGAGTGTGAACTGTGATCTCAGGCTCTTCTCTCAGACTAACCTTTTTTGTTTGGCAGGTTTACACACACACACACACACACACACACACACACACACACACACACACACACACGTATGCTATTTAGTATACAAAGAAAACCCTTTTAAAGCCCTTGGTGCAGCCAAACATAGTAGGGTAGAAAGAAGACAACCAGATGACCATGTGTTATGGAATCAAGAGAGCTTGTGTTTGAGTGGTGTCTCTCCCCCTTTATTATTATTATTTTACTAGCGTCCCAGTGCAAGAAATTCGTGCATGGCATGGGGTGGTCCCTCAGCCTGGCATGCATCCTCTTACAATCTGGGACTTTTTGGGGGATGTCCGACTGCCGGTTTAAACCTGATCTGCAGGGATCCCAGCAGTTGGACATCCCTCTCGTAATCTGGGACCACTGGCTCCTAACTGCTTGCCTGCCTGCCTTCCTCATCACCCCTAACCACTCACCTGCCTGCCTCATTGCCCTTAACCACTCACTTTTTAGTTTTATTCATTTCAAACGGCCAGATCCAACCCGCAGGCCGTAGTTTGCCCACGGCTGCTAACCACTCGCCTGCCTACTTGCCTGATTGCCCCTAACCACTCTGCCTGCCTGCTTGATCACCCCTAACCATTCTGCCTGTCTTCCTCATCACCTGTAATCACTCCCCAGGGGGCGGGGCTACCCTGGGCAAGGGATTCAAACCAAGGTAACAAACAAAACCTTTAATTCTGATCTTCCTACAGCAAACCTCAATTGAAATAATTTCCCACCAGAATTCAAAAAGTAAATTTCTTATATAATGTGTGAAACAAAAATATTTCTACAGAGATGACTAATATTTTATTGCAGGAAGTCCTTATCCTTCACCTCCTAATTTATAAATAACAAAATTTAATATCCTTTCATATAATTCTCAAATATATCTTGAGATGTATTCTACAGGGATGACATTTTAATAAAATATATTATTTGTTATCTCCTGACATTTATTTTAGTCACCTTTTTTTGTTTGGTTTCCTACACAATCATTCAGATCCAAACTGAGTCACCATAATTTAAGACAATGTCAAGGTCTCCCCATTCTTTGTTCTGTCTGCTTAAGACCTAGTGCCCAAATAGCCTTGGAAAACTGGCCGGGTTTAAGGTGAAATCTATAGATCTTGACAGTGACTAATCAATGTGGTCTCTAAGAAGTAGATGGCTGTCTTGCTCAAAGTCATTTTTTTCTCACTTCTGGAGTGCAAGACACTTCCATTCACCACTATAATCAATAGTCTTTGTAAGTGATGCAACCATGGGCACTTGTAGCAGGAACAAATGAGCCAATTCAGTTATATAATTTATGTGGAATACTATATGCTCATTTTCAAATGTCCTTAAGTGCTACCACCATCACCACCAAAACCTAAAGAAAGGAAGTGTGAAAGAAACATTAGAAAACATTTTTAAAAATTGCAATAAGCTCTGCTTCTTTCTATGATAATTGATTTACTTAACTGCAAAAATGGTCCTGTTGGATGAAGGTTTATACTTTTGGGTACATAGAATAATAGAAGAAAGTCCTCTTGATTTGAAGGGACTGTTAGTTGAGGTCATAGAGGAAAGAGCCTAGAAGCTTGATTTGAGAATATGGGAATAAGTGCCCTGTTGCTTTGAGGTGGTTTTTGTTTCATTGCTAAGAAACATTTTGCTTCCTCTGATATTGTTCAGTAGATATTCTCTCTTTAAAAATGACCTGGTTTCTTAATGTACAATGACATTTTTTGTCCTTCTAGCAAATTTCTGAATCCATATTTTTTTTTCAAGAAGATATATTTAAAAGAAATAAGATTAGAAGATATAGTGTATTAAAACTATTCCCATGTTTTTATAATTTTTTGAATTGATTACCCATATACAGTTAAAGGATTTGCTAGTGTTTTTTATTCATTAATATATAAAGCTGCTGGCAGGCTTGGTAGGTCTCCACATGGCTAACATGTTCTAGCCTATGCATTTGTATGTTCATCCATTCATTCATAGTTGTGTATTACATTATTGGACTAATATATACAGAGGTCATAGACACAATTCCTGTTGGAGGAAAGGTATATAAACCTAAACATATTCATATATGGGAAGTGTGTACACAAAATGAGGAAGGATCACAGAATAGCAGGACCTAATGTTTGAGCGAAAATAGAAAAATTAGAGTATGAATCCTAAATGAGATGACACAGACCAAAGCATAAAGAACCAGAGGGATTTAAAAGAAGATTAGTATTCTGGAGGGAATAAGAGTCAGAGTACAAGGGAATATTTGACAAGAGGTCCTCCTTTTGCATTATTTATGGGATTAATACAATTATGATTTTACAGCTAATGTCAAACCCCAATCCATTCTTCCAAAAACTAATAAAATAAGTTTTCAAAAGGCAAATCTTATAATATCACTACCATGGTTACAAACTTGCAATAGCTCATGATAGGCATTAGGAGAAAATATGGTCTTTATAAGTCTTTTTATGCTTTTGACCCATGTTCTATTAACTGACCCCTTTTGTAGACAGCTTTTATGGACTTAAATTTCATTCAATGACGTTAACTTATATTGACAGACTTCTATGAAATATTTCTTTAAACTCAATAGCTTCATTTACTGTAGGAATGTTAAACTCAAATATTTCTATAAATCTAACAGCTGTATTTACTAGACGAATTTTGACAATATTGTATATTCCATTACATGCTATTCTTTCTTTGAAAACTCTTGAAAGAAATATTTATCTGGTCTCAAGGTTAAAAATAGCTGTTTTTTCAGAGAAACTGACTTATTCTTTTGTACATTCTGAACCATGTAACTATTACTTTGCCTCTTTGATTGGTCTAATGGAATGCTCAGAATCCAGAATATATTATCCTCCATTAGGAAGTGTTTAGGATATTAAGGTATTTTGTTAAAACTAATCTTACTATTTGCCTTTATCTTATTTCTCCATTTAATTTCTCTTGACCTCATTTATTCTCATTTATTTTGTTTTACTTCATATTGGTATAGCATAAGAGTCTTTGAAATTCACATTAAATCTTCTCAAACAAGATATTACTTGAGGAAATGGGAGGAAGAGAAGGGTGGTAGAGAGAGAAAGAAAAGTAGACAGTTCTCCCAATGTTATAGCTTT
>NW_006295560.1:832052-837684 GCF_000327345.1 Myotis davidii | reverse complement strand
GAGAAAAAAAAAAACTATTGCTCTGTGGTCAAGTTATACATACATATACTAGGCTTCTCTCGGCTTCTGAAATATATCTTTTATAAAAAAAATTTTACAAAGCACAAAGACGTTTGGAATTGGCAAATTAGCTGAAGGAGAAGTTTGTTCAAAATTTCAGGGTGAGGGTTGGGGAGGGGAGAGGGACATGAATCCCCTATTCTCATTCCAGATGATTCTACAGTTGCTCTCACTGCCAAGATCCAGGGAATACCATATAATCTGGGCCTAGCCAATTAGAATGTCCCCACCCCCAGCAAAATGAGTGACTTGGAAATAAGCTCTGGACCCACAGCTAGCCAGTCAGAGCCTACTGTGAGACTTTTGATGGGACTTGTATTGTAGATGTCAAGAATAAGGGATTCATGCCCTAGCCCGTTTGGCTCAGTAGATAGAGTGTCGGCCTATGGATTGAAGAGTCCTGGGTTTGATTCCGGTCAAGGGCACCTACCTTGTTTGCAAGCTCGATCCCTAGGCATATTAGGGAGGCAACCAATCAATGTGTCTCTCTCACATTGATATTTCTGTCTCTCTCCCCTCCCTTCCACTCTCTGTGGAAGTTGCATCAAAATTGATACATGAAAGCAGAGAGAAGATAAGTCTTCGTGACTGCATAACAGAGAGGGCTTTATGAGCTTCTAATGAAGGCAATTTAAGTAATTAATTAATTTTTTCAATTTAATATATTCAAATTGAACATAAAGAAGTTAGGAACAGAGTTAGGAACAAGTCAGGAAGTTTTTATAGTAACTCAGATGAGAAAGAGTAATGAGGATATTGATAATAAATGCTAACATTTCCTGAACACATATTTAGTTTGAACCACCATATAGTTGCTAATATGCAACTCTCTGATCTACAAAAATGGCAATTTTGTGTGCTTCAGCCTATAGATTAGGTATTACACTAAGCACTTGATATTTAAAAGCAATCTCATTTAATATTATAAAACCATATGGAGAGATTATTGTTCATATTTTTGCAATGAGTAAATAATTTTCCCAGAGAAACATGGCTAGTGAGAGGGTGAACAAGTCAAGTCCCACCAAGAAGCAGGTGGTACATTCAGACAGAATAATGTGAGGAAATACTAATACAGAAACTATGTACAGAGGCTTTGATAAAGTTTAGGGAAATCAAAAGAGACAGTGCAGTAATGTAGGAATAGCACCAGGCATCAGCTGTTACCATTGCAAGGCCTGATGGGGCAAGTATAGTATTACCCAGAGAAGAAGCTATGTAAAAGATTATCTGACAGAATCTGTGACCTTTGGTAGAGACATGAAGCCAATCTGTGGAGACTCAGTAAAGATAGAAATGAGCTAATAAATACCCCAGAGTTGACTCTCTACACAGCACCAGTCTCTGTCCTGAGCTTCCCATTAGAGCAGTGGTTCTCAACCTTCCTAATGCCGCGACCCTTTAATACAGTTCCTCATGTTGTGGTGACCCCCAAACTTAAAATTATTTTCATTGCTACTTCATAACTGTAATGTTGCTACTGTTATGAATTGTAATGTAAATATCTGATATGCAGGATGTATTTTCATTGTTACAAATTGAACATAATTAAAGCATAGTGATTAATCACAAAAACAATATGTAATTATATATGTAATTATATATGTATTTTCCGATGGTCTAAAGCGAATCCTGTGAAAGGGTCATTCGACCCCCAAAGGGGTCGCGACCCACAGGTTGAGAACCGCTGCATTAGAGGAACCCAACCTGAAGTCAGAAGGCAATGAAGCCTGCAGATATAGTTGATAAAGGTACATCTTACAAGGCATAGCTTCACTTTTCTTCTAAAATAGAGAAAGTGGGGGTGGTCCTGGAAGAGATAGGGAAACAGGAGATATCCAGCATTGTCTTGGAGTGAGATACTGAATTGAGCTCTTGATAAAAAGTACAATTCAATATATTCTTTGGTGGGCTGAAGTAAAATAGTGGAAGTACAGATCGTGAGGATGAAACAGGAAAACTAATAGAGGAGTAATGTGCAAAAACTGATAGGGGATGAGAAAAAGAAGGAATCTCGGGTGAGTGTAAGCCTTTGGTTTGGGTGATTGGGTAAATAATGATGGTACTGAGTGAAATGACCTAGAGAGTATTATGCTAAGTGAAGTAAACGAGTTAGAAAAAGACAAATACCATATGATTTCATTTATATATGGAATCTAGTGATCAAAACAAACTAACAGAGTGGAGACAGTCTCATGGATACAGAGAACAGACTGACAGCTGTCAAAAGGGAGGGGGTTGGGAGCCTGGTGAGAAGGGCAAAGAGATTAAGCAAAGAAAAAATGAAGACCCATGGACACAGACAACACAAACACTCATGGTGACAATTAGAGGCAAGGGAGGATGGGGGCATCTAAAGAGGATTAAGGAGGAAAAGTGATGGCAGGAGACTTGATTTGGGATGGTAAACACACAATACAACGTACAGATGATATATTACAGAATTGTGTACTTGAAACCTACATAATTTTATTAACCAGTGTCACCCCAATAAATTCATTTTATAAAAAGGGAAAGTGGAAGGAGAGACAAAAGTTCAGTTTGTAGAATGTTCAGTTGTAGTATCTATGGATCATACAGCCTAGTGGATGGATGGATGGATGGATGGATAGATGATAGATAGATAGATAGATAGATAGGAAATTTTTGAGAAAGTTTTCAGTTTTGAATTAAGGATTAAAATTTGGAAGTCATCAGCTTATAGTTTTGGTAGTTGAGATTTGGCATTTTATTGCAGTTACTGTGATAAGTATATAGACCAATAAATATACTGTATAGAGAACCAAGACAGAAAAACTAGGCTGCATGGATTCATAGGGGCCAAATTAAGGAAGAGGATCCACTAAAAATCATTGTTAAACTGGATAGTTTTAAATAAATAAACAGGATAAAATAGTATTGCAAAGGATGAGTGGAGAGAATTATTAAATGATGGTCTACTTTTCTTCTAATATTATAAAAATATGGAAACATCTATAGTAAATAGAATTAGTTAAAATAATGCACATGCATCTACTACAAACACTTAATTGGAACTTGCACACTCTTTGATCTTGCTACCCTAATGGTGAGGTGGAGAATTTAAACCAACATGCAGCCCAGCTGGCATGGCTCAGTGTTTGACTGTTGACCCATGAACCAAGAGGTCACAGTTCAATTCCCAGTTTGGGCACAAGCCTGGGTTGTGAGCTCAATTCCCAGTGAGGGGCATGCAGGAATCAGCAATTAATGTTTTCTCTCATCATTGATGTTCCCATCTCTCTCCCCCTCTCCCTTCCTCTCTGAAATCTATCTATCTATCTATCTATCTATCTATCTATCTACTGGGTATGTATATAAAAGCCTAAGCGAGTGAACAACTGAATGACAAGTCGACTGGTCACTATGACATACACTAACCACCAGGGGGCAGACACTCAGTGCAGAGTGACGGTGGCAGTAGGCACAGCAGGGCCGGGATCAGTGGGAGTGGCACAGTGCCTTGCCTGGGCTTGGGCTCCTTCCTGGCTGCTTGCCACTTTGTGCACTACTACATCCCTCGGGCATGCATACATTCTTTATATATATATATATATTTTAAACCAACATTCGGGGTCAAGTATGACAGACTGACAAGGGAAGTTAGCAATACCCCTGACAAAAACAAGGAAGGGTATCAAAAATAAATGTCCAAGGATAAGCTGTGGTCAGAACTTGGAAGAGCAGTATATCCACATAAAATTCAATAAACAAGAAAAGCTGTATAATGTGAAGATAATTTGGTAAATTCCTTAAATATTTATAAAGTGAACATTATCTCTTGACTTAATTTTCCTTCTTAAAGAATGAAGATTAGAATAGGCAGAAGAGCTAGATATTAAACTACTAGAGGCCTGATGCACAAAATTCATGCAAGGGACTCGGCCCTTGTAACCCCAGCTTTGTCCAGAAGGTCGTTCTGCTGTCTGGTTTAATTAGCATAATAGCTCTTTATTATATAGGATAATTTCCCTACTAACTTTTAAAAGCTTATGTCTTACTATACAATATATAATATTTTATTGATTAAATTGAAGCACCATATTTTGAAATGATATTATAGAGGTGAACTTAGAATAGGGACATTCTCTAAGGAAATTAGTTTTGAACTGATATGACAAAAAATTAAAATACATAATAAAATTCTATTTCAGGGTCTCTATACCTGGCATATAATAAAAATACAAACACAAGTATTATTGTATATTAAATGTGCTATTGGACTAGATTCCAGAGAGTGATAGTTAATGCTTATTTTTAGTGATGAAAAATATTCTTATTTTTCCAATTGGCTGGGCAACTTTATGAAACAGTTAACAGAGAGCCTAATTTTAGACTACAAAGAACATTTCTGACCAATCTAACATATTAAAAAGCACTAAATAGAGCTTCTTAAAATAGATCTATTTGGTACCTAGATAAAAAAGAAAATGTTTGTTGCATTCCAACAAAACTCTCTACAGTTCAAAGATGCATTTAAGACCTCTCTTTTCTAGCAAAGACTATAATTGGCCTTATACAAAATACTTAGCACTTTGTTTTAAAATGTAATTTCTTGAAAAATACATTTTTCCAAGACTAGTTTTTCATTTCTATATTTGTAATTGCAATTGTGGTTATGTTTTTTCCTTGCCCTTTAACAGAGAGACAAAACCATTCTGAGATACAAATGTAAATGGCTATTTTCATTTAAATTTATAATAGTTGTTCCCCAAGTTAATAAAATATCTGGGTGCTTTTAATTATATTTTATTCAAATTTTATTTTTATACATTTTTAATATATATATTTTTATTGATTTCAGAGAGAGGAAAGGAATGGGAGGAGAGATATAAACATCAATCAATGATAAAAGAGAATCATTGATCAGATGCCTTCTGCACACCCCCTACTACGCAGTGGGCAGCAACTGGGCATGTGCCCTGACCAGGAATTGAACAGTGACCGCCTGGTTCAGAGCTCGATGCCCAACCATTGAGCCACCTAAGCTGGGCTCAAAGTTTATTTCGAATATAATTTGCAGGAAGTGAAACTTTGGGTTAATTCACTATAATATGCAAGCTATTTATAAGTTAACTAGAGGCCCGATGCACGAAATTCATGCAAGAGTAGGCCTTCCTTCCCCCAGCTGCCGGCACCAGCTTCCCTCTGGCACCTGGGATCAGGGCTTCCCTCACAGCCCAGGCTTTCGTCCGGAAGGACATCTGAAAGGATGTCTGGTCTAATTAGCATATTACACTCTTATTATTATAGACTAGAGGCCCGGTGCACAAAAATTTGTGCACTCAGAGGTGTCCCTCAGCCAGGCGTGTGCCCTCTCCCAGTCTGGGACCCCTTGGGGGATGACCACCTGCTGGCTTAGGTCCACTCCCTGGGGGATTGGACCTAAGCTGGCAGTCAGACATCCCTCTGGCAGCCCGGGAACCCTCTGGGGATGTCCACTAACCAGCGGGAAGCAGGCCTAAGATGCAGTTGGACATCCTTAGTGCAGCTGAGAAGGTGGGAGAGGCTCCCACCACCACCGCTGTACTGGCAGCTGTCAGCCTGGCTTGTG
>NW_006295560.1:821812-831254 GCF_000327345.1 Myotis davidii | reverse complement strand
TTGGCTGTCAGTTAATTTGCATATCTCGCTGATTAGCCAATGGGAAGGGTAGCAGTCGTACGCCAATTACCATGTTTCTCTTTTATTACTGTAGATAGGCATTTGTCACTGAATAATTCAATAATAACCTAGCATCAATACTTTGAAAAGCATAAAAATAATTTATACTTTAACCAAGATTAATTTTTATTAATGTTGAATGTTGTACTATAGGTTGTAATTTAACTAATATTCATTATTTATTTTGTCTGTATCTCTGAAGAAGGAGTATACTTCCCTGGCCATTGATTTTGTGTGTGGAAACTGTCTTTGAACAATGGAAAGCAGGCAGAAGTAGCAGTGTGTCAATTCAAATCAAGAACCTTTCCATCTGGGCCCTTGTGACTACAAGCATGAGAAAAATATATCCGTTCTTCCTGGCCTCAAAGTGAGACCATAGGGTAAACGTGAACTCCACTTGGAGTCTTAAGCAGTCAGTCCTCCAGATGAACTATAGACCTACAGCCTGGAGTGGGACGGCATATCCCACTACTTACATAGAAAAAATGAGAAATAATGTGCTGTGGGAAACTGCTCAGTTTGGAGTTATTTTGTTATGGATCATTAATAGAAACTGCTGGCTAAGACAATAGGAAAAAAAACCACTTTATAGTTGTTTCTTACAATTTAGAATGGTTTAATGAAATTCTACTATAGATTGAGTAAAAAAAAATTAAATATTCATAAACTTTGAAGAATATTTTTAAAAGAACATTTTACCCAATTTATATGCACAGTGTCACATAATTGCTAGATGATAAGCAAAAACAGCACATTGGTTTGTATGTTTTATTTCTCAATTACAGCTTCGGCAAAGTTTTTCAGATATATGTAAATATTGTGCCAGCTATATAAAAAAAGCAAGACACATTTTTACTAGTATAAAGTGTCCTACTTTTTGAAAAGACAGCACTGAAACTAAATTCGAAAGCCTTTCCTTGAATACTTTTTAGCTTTGCATTGTTCTCTTTTGAGATGGTGTATTAGATTCTCATTGCTATGGTAACAAATCCCTCCAAATTTGCTGGCTTAACACAACACAAATTTATTAACTTAGCGTAAGATAGTTTAAAAGTCTTAATTTTTTTTTTTTTAGTGGGCTAAAATCAGGTGTGATCAGGGTTGCATTCCTTTTTGGAGGTTCTAGGGGACAATCCATTCCCTTGCCCTTTTCACCTTCGGGAGGTCACCCATATTCCTGGCTCATTGCTCTCTTCATTTTGAAAGCCAGAAATATTGGGCCAAGTCTGTCTCCCATTGCCATCTGTCTGGTTCCCCTTATTCCAGTTCCTTCTCCCATTTATAAGACTCCATGTGATTACCCTGAGCTCACTAACATAATCCAAGGTAATCCCCCAATTTGAAGATACCTGGTAAGCACTCTTAATTCCATTTTCAAACTTAATTCTCCTTTACTGTGTGACCTAATATATTCACAGGTTCTGGGGATTAGGATATGGACATCTCTGGGGGCTCATTATTCTGCTTGCAACAGATGATATCATTGCAAGTCAATCCTGCTTATAGTGAATTTAAAACAAGGTATTGTTTTACACATGCTCACACACGTTGCAGTTTAGCATGCTGATCACATCACATCATTTACAATGGACCTCCTAGTATTACCTCATCTATTTTCCAGCTGCATACATTTTGGGCAAGACATCGAAGCTTTCTGAAGGTTTAATTTTCTCACCTGTATAATTGGAGATAATGGTACAATTGACATCACTGGTTTTTGTAAGGATTAAATGCATTTGTGCACCTAAAGGTCTTTAGCAATTGCCTGATATATGTTGACTAATAAATAATATCCTTTATATGCATTATACTAAAATACCTGTTTGTATTTAATATGGTTATAGATTAAATATTATGTGTATTATAATAATTAGGTTGTTTTTTATATTTTGCTGAATGTTGTTTCTGGCAGGAGAATTTCAAATTATGCATCTGGCTATACCAGTAGAGTGTACAAGCCAAAAAATTAAGCTCATAATACTGACACTCTGTATCTACATTCATCTAAGTCATGGTAGGATCAAATCTGAATGCATGTCTATTTTATAACCAATGTTACTTTTCATTTAATTTGTCTCTAGCTAATCACAAAACATCTAATATTAACGAGTTGATAAGTTGAAACCACACTTTATTGATTTGAAAACAAATACAAATAAGACTTTCGTGGTTCTAATATTGCTTGATAATAATAGCTCATTCTGTACAGAGGAACTAATTGAAATTCAATTCCAAATTAAATTATAACCACATCTATAGCACTATTAAGGTATCTGTCTTGGCTAATGATAATTTCCTTGAGATAAAATCTGACCACATATATTCCTAACCTGTGTAATGTACAGATACCTGCAGTATACACAGAAACTCAGGTAAAACTTACTCATCACAGCAACATAGAATCTGAGAGTTACCTAATTCTAGAGTGTGTTATTTATCCTTTATTTTTAAATCAAGTTTTTGATAGAGTTCATCCTCTAGCATTACACATTCCATGATACCATGCTGTGCATTTTACAGAATTCTTTTTTAAAGAAATACCTATTTTAGGCAAATTGTGCTTAAAGTTGGAGGGAATTAAATGGGATTAAACATTTTGTTATCCTAACGGTTTACAAAATAAACTCTGCAAACTTTGTTGTTGTTGTTGTTTGTTTGTTTGTTGTTTCTTAATCTTCACCCCAGAATATTTTTCCATTGATTTTTAGGGAGAGTGGAAGAGAGAGGGAAAGGCAGAGAGAAACATCCACGTGAGAGAGACACATCGATTGGTGGCCTCCTGCATGTGCCCCAAATAGGGCCCGGCCAGGGAGGAAGGAGCCTGCAACCGAGGTACATGCCCTAGACCGGAATGGAACTTGGGACTCTTCGGTCCACAGTTCAAAGCTCTATCCACTGAACCAAACCGGCTAGGGCTCTGCAAATTTTTATAAGGGTCATTGAAGAATGCAAGGTATCAGAAGAGTAGTTAAAAAAGCTTTCAGATAATGATTTTATTAGCCTACATTTCTAGCCCCAAATAATTATTACTTCACTTGGTTGGTGTGGCTCAGTAGTTGAATGTCGACCTATGAACCAGGAGGTCACAGTTCAATTACCAGTCAAGGCACATGCCCTGATTTCGGGCTTGATCCCCAGTAGAGGATGTGCAGGAGGCAGACAATCAATGACTCTCTCTCATCATTGATGTTTCTATCTCTCCTTTCCTCTCTGAAATCAATAAAAATATATTTAATGATAATAATTAGTACTTCATTTAAAATAATTTTTGTGTATATAGTTAATAAACAGCTCAGCTATACTGATACAACATCTGTGATAAAATGGAGACATTCACTGGACTATTACAATCATTATAGTCTTAATACATTGCAGATATTTTCAAGATATATACACCTATGGCAATTGATTTAAAAACTGAGAAGAAAATAAAAAAATAATCTGTAAAGTAGGTAGATGGGTAGTAATTGATTTATTGACAAAATTAGACTACAGAACTTTTTCTTTACATTTTTTTCTTTATTAAGTTATTACATATGTGTCCTTATCTTCCCATTGTCCCCCACCCCCACCGCTAGTGCTCTCACCCTCCTAGTGTCTGTGTCCATTGGTTAGTCTTATATGCATGCATACAAGTCCTTTGATTGATCTCTCCCCCTTGCCCCCACCTCCCCTGCCTTCCCTCTGAGGTTTGACAGTCTGATCGATGCTTCTCTGTCTCTGTATCTGTTTCTGTTCATCAGTTTATGTTGTTCATTATATTCACAAATGAGGTGAGATCATGCGATATTTATCTTTCTCTTATTGGCTTATTTCACATATCCTTTCTGATTAGTGTTTCTGGCTTCTTGGGATATATTCCTAGAAGTGGAATCACTGGGTCAAATGGTAGTTCCATTTTTAGTTTTTTGAGGAAACTGCATACTGTTCTCCACAGTGGCTGCACCAGTCTGCATTCCCACCAGTAATGTGAGGGTTGCTTTTTCTCTGCATCCTCCGCAGCACTTGTCATTTGTTGATTTGTTGATGATAACCATTCTGACAGGTGTGAGATGGTACCTCATTGTTGTTTTGATTTGCAGCTCTCGGATTATTAGTGATTGTAACCATGTTTTCATATGTCTCTTGGCCTTCCTTATGTCCTCCTTTGAAAAGTATCTATTTAGGTCCATTGCCCAATTTTTGATTGGGCTGTTTATCTACCTTTTGTTAAGTTGTATGAGTTCCTTGTAAATGTTGGAGGTTAAACCCTTATCCATGATAACATTGGCAAATATGTTCTCCCATGCAGTGGGTCTTCTTGTTGTTTTGTTGATGGTTTTGTTTGATTGTTTTTTGCTGTGAAGAAGCTTTTTATTTTGATGCAGTCCCATTTGCTGAATCAGTGAAGAAATTGCTTCAGCATATGTCTGAGATTTTGCTGCCTCTGGATTCCTCTAAGATTTTTATGGTTTCCGGTCTTACATTTAAGCCCTTTATCCATCTTGAGTTTATTTTTGTGTATGGTGTAAGTGATCTAGTTTAATTTTTTTCTGTCCAATTTTCCCAATACCATTTATTTTTCTCTAACTGTCTTGACTCCATTGTATGCTCTTGCCTCCTTTGTCAAATATTAATTGAGCATAGTGGTTTGGGTCAACTTCTGGGTTCTCTGTTCTGTTCCATTTGTCTATATGTCTCTTCTTGTACCAGTACCAGGCAGTTTCGAGAACAGTGGCTTTGTAATACAGCTTGATATCTGGTATTGAGATCCCTCCTACTTTGTTCTTCTTTCTCAGGATTGCTTTAACTATGCGGGGTCTTTTTTTAATTCCAGATGAATTTTTGGAGAGTTTGTTCTAGGTCTGTGAAATATGCCATTGGTATTTTAATGGAGAGTGCCTTGAATCTGTAGATTGTTTTGGGTAGTATAGACATTTTAATGATGTTGATTCTACCAATCCATAAACACAGTATGTTCTTCCATCTGTTTATGTATTCCTCTATCTCTTTTTTCAGTGTCCTGTAGTTCTGAGTCCATGTCTTTTACCTCCTTGTTAAGTTTATTCCTAGGTATCTTATCTTTTTGGGTGCAATGGTAAATGAGATTGTTTTTTAATCTCTCTTTCTGTAAGTTCACTATTAGTGTATAAAAATGCCATAGATTTTTGGGCATTAATTTTGTATTGTGCTACATTGCTACATTCATTTATTAAGTCTATTAATTTTTTGATGGAGTCTTTAAGGTTTTCTATGTTTAGTATCATGTCATCTGTGAATAGTGACAGTGACAGTTTTACCTCTTCTTTTCCAATTTGGATACCTTTTATTTCTTCTTGTCTAATTGCTATGGCTAACACTTTCAGTACAATGTTGAACAGGAGTGGTGAAAGTGGGTATCCCTGTCTTGTTCCTTTTCTTAGGTGAAATGGTTTTAATTTTTGCCCATTGAGTATGATGTTGGCTGTGGGTTTATCATATAAGGCTTTTATTATGTTGAGGTATGATCCCTTTATTCCCACTTTGCTGAGGGTTTTTACCCTAATACCAAAACCAGATAAAGACAACACAATGAAAGATAATTACAGGCCAATATCCCTCATGAACATAGATGCCAAAATCCTCAACAAAATTCTAGCAAATGGGATCCAGCATTACATCAGAAATATCATACACCATGACCAAGTAGGATTTATCCTGGGGATGCAAGGATGGTACAATATTCGCAAATCAATAAATGTGATACATCACATCAACAAATTGAGAGATCAAAATCACATAGTCATATCAATTGATGCAAAAAAGTAGTTGACAAAATACATAACTCCTTCTTGAGTTCAATGGCAGTGTTATCATTCAGGCAGGAGACAGGCGATTCCTTTGGGAAATTGACCAGCTCAAAAGGGAGCACCTCAGGACACTGCCACCAGGGTTTCCCTAAGAAATCCTTATTCATATGGACCTAAGATAAAGCTGACATTTATTAAGCTCCTTCCACATATTCAGAGTTTTAGTCTTCCAATTATAATTATAGACAGATGCCCAAGTGTTCTCAGAAAGCTTCAGGCATAGAATATGGTAACTGAGAAGAAAACTAAAAATGGAAGAGGGGAGACTGAAAACAGCAACAAAGGGAAAAAAAACAGAAAAAATAGAACAGATATTATGCAGGGAGTAGAAAATTTGAATATCTATGGAGAAATATGAGAAAATATAACATCCATAACATTAGACCTAATGCTATAAAAGAAGAAATCTTCAGAAAAAAATAAAAAAGATTTTGTTATTGTTTCTCAGTTTCAAAACCCATCCTATACTTAGCTTTGTGATGTTGAAACAGGGACTCTGTAAACTCTTTCTGCTTTGCCAGCTGCTCCCTGTTAGGCTCTGTCACTAGAGGGTATGCGAGGGAATTGTGAGGCTGGAACAAGGACAAAAGACTTATTAATCCCATTTCCTTCCCAACAGTGCTTCCTCATCCCAGCAGCATCACTTCTAATAGCAACAGCTAAATACTTTGCAGTTTTTTTCCAGCCCTTGCAAAATGAGCTTCATCATGCCCTTGCCACTAGAGATGTCAGTACTAGTCCACAAGACCCCTGCTCTAAGTCCAAGGTGTAGGACACAGGTCCAGGGGCCCCCTCCTCTCAGCTCAGAGATACCAGCACCAATAGACTAGCGTCTCCTTCTCACAGTATCAGCTCCACCAGACCCCTCATATATTTCTAAGTTTTAGTTATTTCAACCTCTTACCTTTTTTTTCCTTTAGCCCTAGAGTCATAGCCACTTCCAGCACTCATTAACATTGGGAGTTTTCTTTTTACCCTTTTAGTTACCTAGTCAACAAACTTATAGCTATTTTTTTTCTAATAAATTCTCTACTTTTTTAAAAAAAAAACTGATGTAATTTATTTTTTTATTTCAAAGAGGAAGGGAGAAGGAGAGAGATAGAAACATCAATGATGAGAGAGAATCATGGATCAGCTGCCTTCTACACACTTCTTGCTGGGGATTGAGCCCACAATCCAGGCATGTACCTTGACTGGTAACTGAACTGTGACCTCCTGGTTCATAGGTCAATGCTCACCCACTGAGCCACATGTGCTGGGCAAAAAGGGATGTAATTTATATATTCTCAAATGACTCTGCCTGAGACTACATAATTGGAATACTGAAAATATAAAATTAGGCAAATCTCTAAAAGTAGAGCAAGAGACAAAAAAAATAAAATTAGGAAATTAACAAATTTTCCAGGAAACCAGCTGACTAATAAGCATTCTGGAAGGAGAAGACACATCAGAAGAAATAAGCAAATATTTCAAGAAAATTTCCCACAACTCAAGTATATGAATTTTCAGATTAAAAGAATCCATTGAGTGCACAGCACAATAGATTAAAACAGAGCCTCCTCCACATAACATGACTATTAAATTTAAGAACACTGTAAACAAAAAACAAATTCCCATAAGATTCATAATAGGAAAAATGAATGTCACAGACAAGGATCTCTAATCATGTTACCATAGACAGTGAATCAGAGGTCTGGGGAGTCTCCCCCATTGGCCAAGATGGCATACAGTTGGGGGCAGGGGTTACACTAGGCATGCTAGAAGTATGAATGGATAAGATCTGAATACACCAAAGCTAGAAAGATGAATGGATAGGGACCCAGCTCTAAAAGCTAGCAAAATTGGATAGAAAAAAAAAACCCCTTCCCTCTCTATCCCTAGAACAACTCCGGGCCTGAGCAAGAAGGAGAAATGGTCTTTCTCCTTCTGCAGGAGAAAGTCCACCCTTCTGCAGGTCTCCTGGCACCTGAATAAAACCTCTTTCCTTTTGTACCAGCACCTGCCTCAGGAGTTTGGCTTTCTTTGAGGCAGGCAGTGGAACCTGTGATTTTTTGGTTATAATCAGAACGGCTTTGGACATCTCAACAGTGGCAAAGTAACAAAAGACATTGGAGCAATGTCTTAAAAATGCAACATAACTAATCAATCAAGCATGGGAGATGAAAATAAAGATACTTTTCAGACAATGAACAATCTCAAAACTACTTCTCATGTGTCTTTTAAAAAGAATTTACTGAAGAATGCCCTCCAGCAACACAAGCCTGAGAGTGGAAGAAATGGCATGCATAAAATGAAGCCCTGACACAGGCAAGGTTCAAAGGAAATTTCCACATTGACAATAAAGTGAGGTACCAGGTAACAAGTGTGTCATCAGCATAAAGAGCACCAGTCTGGATTAAAGTGAGATAATATTCACTCTAAATACCAATTTAACTATGATTTCTGCTATAACAATAATGGGAGTTTGAAAGGAGGAAAACAGGAATGACAACCTGAAAGAGCTAACCTAACACTTACCCAAAGATAAAAATATACATCTTATAGATGCAAGCATCCCCCATGTGCTGTGTGTGCATTTGCCCACACATGCGTATGTTTTCTCTGTATTTATTTCTATGGGATTTAGGGGAGGTGGGAAGATTTAGAACTAAGTGACAGCTATATTTCTGCTGAAACTTGAAGTTTTATAATAATGAAGATTTATAAATAACAATAGCTCTCTCTCTCTCTATTATATATATATAATAGAGAGAGAGAGAGAGAGAGAGAGAGAGAGAGAGAGAGTGAGAGAGCTATTGTTATTTATACCTCAACCTAAAATATAGAGATATAAAAATGCCAGATCAAGGAGCTGAAATATTCAAAAGTATTTGCCTCTAGGCCAGAGGAATTGAGAGATTTTTGGGGTGGAGCAATATCATTATAATTTTATTTTGAACTGTGCCATCTCATTACATTTGTTAAGTAAATGTGTTACTTGATAAAAATAAAATGAATTTTTGTAAAAATATATTCTTATTGATTTCAGAAAGGAAGGGAGAAGGAGAGAGAGAGAAACATCAATGATGAGAGAGAATCACTGATCAGCTGCCTCCTGCATACCCTCCACCAGGGACCGAGCTCACAACCCAGGCACATTCCCCTGACCTGAATTGAAGGAATTGAACCTGGGATCCTTCAGTCCACAGGCTAATGCTCTATCCACTGAGCCAAACCAGCTATGGCCACAACACCAGTCTTATAGGTCAAGTTGATTTGTTTGATCTATAATGCATTGTATTTACTTCAGGACAAAAACCATAGATCTTTTCTATACATTTTTAAAATGTCCAAGTGAAAATAATGATTAACCACCAAGATGCTTTATCTACATGAAGACAGACAGATATTTTCAAATGTCTAAACAAAACACCAGATTGTTGATTGGGACTGTATCTGATACAGAGTATCCTATCTAATAAAAGAGAAACATGGTAATTGGCACACGACCGCTACCCTTCCTGTTGGCAGGAATCAGGTATTGATGATGGCAGGGCAACAAGAGAGGAGGAGCC
>NW_006295560.1:814838-820828 GCF_000327345.1 Myotis davidii | reverse complement strand
GCCCTACCCTGAGCGTGACTGAGGGTGGCATCACAACCTCCCAATCAGCCCTGCTCTGTGTATGACAGGGGGCGGCGCCCCAACTCCCCAATCGACCCTGCTCTGAGCCCGACCAGGGACTGTACCTAGGGATTGGGCTTGCCCTCTGCCACCTGGGAGCAGGCCTAAGCCAGCAGGGCATTATCTCCGAAGGGGTCCCAGACTGCGAGAGGGCACAGGCCAGGCTGAGGGACCCCCCCTTCTCCCTGAGTGCACAAATTTTTGTCCACCAGTCCTCTAGTTTTTATAATAAAGATTCAAGTGAATGAATCTTTATTCACACATTTTTAGTGATAAAGAATACATTGTTTATGTTTCAGTTAGGTGTGCTATGGGACAGTGGAAATAATCTTTGAATCTCTAGCTACCAAACAGTTTTCATTCTCAATACAGTAAGATTCATTGCATTTAAAAATGCAAATTTATAAAGACAAGATATAGATTGATTGAGAGTTACTAACTTATTTTTCAGGGAACACAGATTAAGTACATTAGTAGACATTATTCTCAGATCAAAGGATGAAACGTAGATCACAGTCCTTGCCTTCCAATGATTAATGATATGTTGTTTAACAACAAATAACTACATTACATTTTCTTGTACTTCTACTTAAGAATTTCAATCCTCACTTCACATGTAACAGGAGACTCAGAGATTTTATGTCAAAAGTCAAGACATGACATGGGATTTGAACTTAAATTTAGTATGCTCTAAAACATGATTTTAGCAACAGCAAATTACCTGTATTCTTAGAAATAATTGTTTTATAGATAGATCAACTGTTAGCAGATGCCCTTCTAAGATTAACTCCATATGTGTTACTATTTAGTAGTTTTGACAAGGTTAATACAATTAAGTGCATATATACAGGTTTGATCCCTGAGATCTAATAGGGTCATGTTTTGCATGTTTCTATGAAGAAGAAGGCCACTGATGACTATGGTTGGAGCACAGTTGCAATTCCTATGTCCTTTATATTTCAAATACCATTAGATGGTAAATTTTCTGTTTTCTAAATATTCAAAACATTTTAGAGTAGTTTAAATAATGTCTATTAAGGGACTGATTAGAACATAAAAGTATAATATTATTTAATCCAACCCCCAATTTTATTATTAAAAAAAGTTAGAGACATTAAGTGACCAATGAGAGATCAGAGAAAATGTGAGGGCAGTTGGGGTTTAAATCCACACAAGCTAACACACAGTCTTGTGCTATTTGGACCAGAGAGGTTGAAAAGGAACATTGAAGCGTCACCATCAGGCTCTTTTTTCAACATATTGCATTGTTTCCTAATGATTTTCTTATAAAGTATTTTTTAAAATGACTGGTCAAGGCCCCAAATTATCCTATTATAAAGTATGTATATTGTAATAAGTGAGAAACTAGGCACTATAGGAAAGTTAGACTTGAGTAAAAGTGGAATGTTTTTTAAACTCAATATGAATACTATGCAACATCAAGGAACAGTTACTTAGCTTTAATAGGGCCCAAGAGTAAATAATAACATTGAACTGATTGACAAAAAGTCATGAGACTATTAAAACACATAAACAATATGTTATTCAAAGATACATATATGTTAGGATATAGCATATTATGGTGAGTGTCCATGATGGTGATATGTGGATGAGAGGAAGTGAGAGTGGATATTAGGATAAATGGATATACATCAAGTAAAACTTTAAAAAGTGAAATAAAACAAAAATGGGAACTTGAACAGCCTGCTAACCTTATAAATAGGATTAACTGAATTCTCTGTACTTGAAGTCCAAAGAGTAAATATAATACTTGTTAAAACATGGCTAATTTTCATGATATAAGCAAAGGAGAACTGAAATACACTCTGCAGGTAACTTAGACCAAGCTAGAAGTCATTCTGAAATTGATACTTAAAAATCCATTTGAAATATTTTCTATTTCAGTGAACAGTTAGTAAGAGGAAAAAAGACATGCTATATCTTTTGGTTCTCTTATCTTATAGTCATGAGAATATCTAAAACAGATTTGTTCTGTTTGTCTCTCAACACACACACACTCAAATGCACATACCAGGCAAGTGTAATTGCCAATTAATAAATCACATTTATTTATTTGAATGTGATTATTTGCAAGGCTATTTTAATAGCATTCATGTTAGTGTATGTATTATATTTTTTACTTCAATAATTCATTGATGAATCTGTTGGGAATTAATAAATAAGTTTACATTTTCCAAGTTGGAACAAAATATATGAGTTTTATAAGTTGATAGTTATGAAGAGTGAAGATAAATAAAATTACAAACATAAACATATTTCATAAAGTTTCTTATTACCCTTGATAATGATGGACATTAATTTAATCTGGTTTTACAATCCTAGACCAATTCACAACAAATATTCTTATTTAAAAGACAAAAAATTGTAATTGATCTTAATCATTCTGTTTACAAGATGTCAGAAGTACTTAAAAATTACAGGTTTTAACAAGTTAGATGCACTTTAGATTTCAGGGGAGACCATATTTATATAGCTGTGTTATGGTACTTGGTAGATTAAACTTGTAGGTCCTGAGCCACATGCTGTGATGATGGATTTAGCACCTCATGATGAGCCCTAAGTAATATTTACTGCGTGTTTTTATTTGCATTAAGTTGCTTTATGTTAGAGTAATAAGAACCTTATGTCGAGTTTATTAGAGTAGTATTAGGTTTAAGACCTCCAGACTTTTCCCCATCTGTTAACTAAAATAACTTTTACTTGTGAAGGCAAACCAAAATAAATGTACTTCAATTAAGCTCCTTGTTTCATAGCCATATAATTTATTTTGCACTTTGCATTTTCAGTCTCTGTGGGAGTTGGAGAATATGCAGAGGTAATGGTATCTTTATTAAACTGCTTGACTCCATTCAAGAAGAAAATAAATATAATTAATGAAAATCATTTGTAAATTAAAGACAAAAAAGACAAGGAAACTAGAAAAAAATGCTCAAGCATATAATTATAAATTTTACATCTCTCCCTTCTTTTAGCTTTTTATACAAATAACATTTTAAGAGTCAAGGTCAGTATTTCTGCTCTGAATTCATTTTACCATTTTTAAGTATTTAATTCAGTTATAGTTATGAAAAATTGCAGCCTATTTATGGATCATGCCGACAAGCAGCTAAATAGAGGATAACCTTCATTTTTAAGGCATATGTGCCCAATTGAATTAGCAAATTAACTACATTTTATCACAGTGAAATATATGTGAACCCTGGGCTACTGCAATTAATTCCTACAGAAGGGTCAAGTGTGGCCAGATATAGCCCATCAAAAATGCTGTTTCTTTTCTGATGCCCTAATTCTTTCCCTTTATCATTCATATTTAATGGGAAATATGTTTCCTGCAATAGCTACAAAAACATCTGACCTATCTTTATTTTGTTGTTTTGTTAACAAATGGTCTTCAAATCCCTATCCTAGACCACTTAATAGTTATTTATATATTTTTAAAAGTATCAAAACTAACTACAGCAAGTTTGTAAATCTGGTGAAGTATGTATTCCAGTGAATTATTTTCCTTTTTGATAGTTTTTCTTGATTTCTCTGATCTTTATAGCTACAGTGTTCTTTCTATTTTACCTCTAACAATATATCTGTATACCAAGTCATTCTATACATACGGTCATAATGTTTGTGGATTAAGTGTCCTTTAACTGATTCTAATAATGAAATATTAGGATTAGGGGAATGGCCAATGAGCTCTTTGGAAGGGTAGAAAAGCTACTTCAAGCTTATCATGTGGGTGATTCCTTACCCATTCTGTGGAAGGAATATGTTTTAAATGGGGAAAAGTAGCATAGTTACAGACTGTGAAGTCATTCTGTTTATATTTTTGCATTATTTGCAAACCATTTAAAAAGAATTTTCATTTCATCTATAACACCAACATCTACAGAATCATTGTAAAGGAGATTTACATATATAAGACGACACAAGCAGTCAAGTAAAACTATTCAGTCATTTTGTTCAAATTGTCTGAAATTTGATCAGTCAACTCTTTATTACATATGGCCTTTATATCTATAGATTGTACTAATAATTATGCTATTGTTTAATTGGTTAAGTAGCTTAGAAGCTAAGAAACAGTTAACACGTTTTTTAAGTGAAAGATACAGAAACATTGAATTAATTAAAGATGATCTACAGAGAATAGCTATGAAAGTTTTAACTATGAGTTGAGGAAATTCTGGGTAAATTATAATTAAATGTGTTTATTTTAAGAAACAAAATTAGGGTAATTTACATCATAATAAGGCTTCTTATAAGCTTAACTTTGGGAAAGTTTTCCTTTGTTAGTACTTCTAGTATTCACTTCATGTACTTAAAAGAATATTTAAATGACTTTAACTTTGATGTTGCATGAAATGCATTATTTTCTAAATCTGCATAATACTCAATGAAATTGTTTAATGTCTACTTTGGGTTAGAATGTAGAAATGACTTTTTTTCCATTCTTGTTCATACAACAAAATTGCAGGGAGGCCTAGGGAGGGCACAGGAACAGGGTAGAGGGGTCAATGGTGGGAAAAGGGGGACATTTGTAATACTCTCAACAATAAAGATAATTTTTTAAAAATCACAATTTAAACAAGACCCCTATACATGTGAGAATTCGGCAAGGTACAGAATACAAAATTAACACCCAGTAATTGATGGTATTTTTATACACCAATAATGAACTCTCAGAAAGAGAAATGAAAAAGAAAACAGTCTATTGTACACACACACAAAAATTAAAATACTTAGGAATAAACTTAACCAAGGAGATAAGTGACCTGTGTTCAGAACACTACAGGACATTGAAAAAAGAGATAGACATAGGTATAAACAAGTGGAAGGATATACTGCATTCATGGATTGCTAGAATCAACATCATTAAAATGTCCATAACACTAATACAATCTATAGATTCAATGCAATCCCTATTACAATACCAATTGCATATTTCACAGGTCTAGAACAAACACTCCAAAAATTTATATGGAAAATAAAAAGACCCTGAAAAGCTGCCGCAATACT
Organism: Myotis davidii; assembly: GCF_000327345.1. Taxonomy (NCBI): domain Eukaryota; kingdom Metazoa; phylum Chordata; class Mammalia; order Chiroptera; family Vespertilionidae; genus Myotis; species Myotis davidii. The sequence goes on along the minus strand of NW_006295560.1, from coordinate 815,740 downwards.
GAGAAAGAAGAACAAAGTTGGAGGAGTCACAATACCAGATATCAAGTTACACTACAAAGCACTGTAATCAAAACAGCCTGGTTCTGTTCCATATAGATCAGTGGAACAGATCAGAGAACCCAGAAATCAACCCAAGCCATTTCGCTCAATTAATATTTGACAAAGGAGGCAGGAGCATATCATGGAGTGAAGACAGTCTCTTCAATAAATGGTGTTGGGAAAATTGGACAGGTACATGCAAAAAAAATGAAACTAGACCACCAACTTACACCATATACAAGGATAAACTCAAAATGGATAAAAGACTTAAATGTAAGTTGTGAAACCATAAAAATCTTAGAAGAAACCATAAGCAGTAAAATCTCAGACCTCTATTGTAGCAATATGTTTATTGATCCATCTCCTAGGGCAGTGGTCGGCAAACTGCGGCTCATGAGCCACATGCGGCTCTTTGGCTCCTTGAGTGTGGCTCTTCCACAAAATACTACGTGCGGGCACGCACGTACAGTGCAATTGAAACTTCGTGGCCCATGCACAGAAGTCGGTTTTCGGCCGGGGCGCATCTATTTTGAAGAAGTGGCATTAAAAGAAGTGGGGGGTGTCGGTCGGTCCAGCGACGGGAGATGCAGTGCCGGTGGGCTGCAGGATACACAGCACAGGGTAGGCGCACATGATTCATGCACGAGTTGAGTGAGGCAGTCAGTCAGCAGTCTCATTGTGCAGTGGTTAGTGCTAGTCGCATCCGCAAATCGCACGTGGGTGACAAAAGAACCTACTCAAAGCATAAAGTTACCTGTATTTTTCCAAACAGCTGCAAATCCTACAGGTATTTTTGTCATCAATTTAAGAATTGTAATTCTTTTGTGTTGGTGGCTTTCCTATCTAATAAAAGAGAAACATGA
>NW_006295560.1:778753-814230 GCF_000327345.1 Myotis davidii | reverse complement strand
ACAGATCCAAAGACAGAGAAACAAGGATCAGATTATTAATCCCCAGAGGGAAAGTAGGGGACGGTGGGGATAAGGGGAAGAGGTCAACCAAAGGACTTGTATGCATGCATATAAGCCAAACCAATGGACATGGACAACAGGGGGATGAGAGCATGAGTGTGGGGGGGGGGAATGGGGAAAAAAAGAATGTATTGTTTGCTTTTTAACATTAAATATCTGTTCATGTGTTATTTTCATAACTTAAATAAATATTTTAAAAACTAAAAAAAAATACATGAAAAGGGAGCTCACTGCATGGGGGACCATATTTGCCAGTGATACATCTGGTAAAGGGTTAATCTCCAATGTATATAAATAATCCATACAACTTAACAAAAGGAAGACAATCCAATTAAATAATGGGCAAAGGACCTAAAAAGACACTTCTCCAAACCAGACATACCAAAGACCAAAAGACCTCTAAAAAATGCTCAAAGTCACTGATAATTAGAGAGATGCAAATTAAAACGTCAATGAGGTATCACCTCACACCTGTCAGAATGGCTATCATTAATAATCAACAAATGGTAAGTGGTGGCCAGGATGTGCAGAAAAGGGAACCCTCATGCACTGCTGGTAGAATGCAGACTGGTGCAGCCACTGTATAATCATATAGAGTTTCCTCAAAAGATTAAAATGGAATTGTCATATGACCCAGGGATTCCACTTCTAGGAATATATCCTAAGAAACCATAAACACCAATCAGGAAGAATATATGCAAACCTATATTCATAGCAGCACAATTTACAATAACTAAGATATGGAGACAACCCAAGTGCCCATCAGCAGATGAGTGGATAAAAAAAGCTGTGGTCAATTACACCATGGAATACTATGCAGCTGTGAAAAAGAAGGATTGCTTACCCTTTGAGACAGCAAGGTGGGACCTGGAGAGTATTAGGCTAAGTGAAATAAGCCAGTCAGAGAAAGACAAGTATCACATGATCTCACTCATATGTGGAATCTGATGGACAAAATAGATACAGACACATATAAGCATGGAACAGACTGAGGAATTTCAGAGGGAAGATGGAGGTTGGAGAGTGAAAGGGGAGTGAATAACTGGGGAACTTATATGCATATATGTTAGCTCATGACAAAGACAATAGAGTGGTGAAGGCCTTGGTGGAGCAGATGAGAAGGGATCAATGGGAAAATACACAAAGGGAACATCTAAAATACTTTCAACAATAAAGATAAAACACGTTTAAAAAGTAATGTATAAATCACAATTATATTAAATATATTAACTTAATAAATTATAAATACAAGGACTAGAAAATAAATAAATAAATAAATAAATAAATCTTATTTTACTTCAAAAAATAAATAAAAAACCCCCATATATTTGAAATGGGACTTCGACCAGCTATGAACTGTGCATGTGTTACCAGGAAACCCCCGGGTGGACTGGGCTGCCTGTTGCTGTGTCCAATAATGCAGGCACGGTTGAATCATATAGGTGTTTATTGAGAAGGTCAGCCAACCGAGAAGACAGGGTGCTTACAAGCATTCTCATCCTGTTTTACAGCAAGGTGCAGGGGGCGGGATTATAAAGGGGACTGGGCTGGAGTGAGACTAGGAACAGAATGCAGCTGCGTGCAGGCCTGGAGGTCCACAAAGGTCAGCTATTTTCCTTAGTCATCAGGCGATGAGAGGATGTTTTGACTCCTGGTGGGTTGGTCAGACCCTGCTTATAGGTTCTGCTTACTGGATTCACAGCTGAGTCACCTCCTCAATTGCTTAGCAGAGGTCTTGAAAAGAAAACTTAAGAAAAACTTAACCCCTTCTTCACATATAAGAAACTTAAGATTTAAAATAATATGATTATTTTTCACATTAATTCAGGTGCTCTATCAGATTGTAAATCCATCTATCACATGTTGCTGCCCACATACTGTGAAAATTTCCCAAGCACTTTTGAGAAGTGATTAGTAGTCACTAAAAGCACAAGAGTTTAAGAAAAAAAAAAAATTAGGTAATTAGACACAAACATTTATTTTTTTTAAGTTTTGAAAGTTCTAAGAGAATGATTTTATATTTTAATTTTTTTATTGATAAAGTTATTACATATGTGTCCTTATCTCCACATTACCCTCCATCCTACCCCCCACTCATGCCCTAGGACACAAACATATTTTATTTCTCAACATTATAGCCTGCATTTTTGCTTGCTATAGAACTAGAAGGGAAGAATCAGAAGTTATATCCCTATGCATGACATTTTATTAATAGGAACTTCACTGCTTTAAAAGGTGTCTGCACTTTGCTGAAAATTCTCTAGATAGTAATCATCTAGTTATTTTCCTGAGTATTTTATTACCATAATCTAAATTGTCATCTTTATCAGCATCTATTAGAATACCAGATCTATTTCTTGATGGCATAATCCTACCACCATATCAAACTATTCAGATTGTATTATTTAACAATAGAATGTAGGCTGATTCAAATGAGTTGTAAGAAAATAATAAAACTGAACTATCATTCTGTTTTTTCTAAACCATGATTTACAATAACAAATATTTTCTGATACTCTCTCCCTATTTTATTTTCTCATTCTGTTGGTGAGGGCAAGGATCCACCCCTTACTACCCTTCTTGAAATCTTATGGCTGGACTGATAATAAATTTGAAATAAGACCAGATGAACAGGGAAAAAAACAAGTTAATGCATATAGTTGGGAAATCAGAAATGATGCTCAGAGAAATGATGAGCCAACCTGTTTTTTAAAAAAATACTTTTTAAATAAAGAAACAATAAGTTTGTGAAAAATTGACAGGACAAATACACTTAGGTTTGGGTGCCCATTAGTGAGGAAATTAATTGGGTAGGAAATTAGTAAAGGAGTAACAAGGTTTGTTTACAATCACTTTTTGTCCCTAGTTTCCTTAACTCTAGTGATAAGAGGATCTCTCTCAGCCCCATTGGAAAAAGAAGGGCACCTTTTATGAGGAGATGTAATTCTTGCATTCAGGGAGACAAAAGAGGGCCAATGTGCCCTTCTTGCACTGGCTGCTGCTCAAGTAACTTTCATCCAGTAGAATCTATACGCCACTGTGGGATATTTTGGGGCAGCCTGCCCTGGGCCCCAACAATTCTAGGTAATAAACATGAGGGGGGAAAAAAGTCAGGGGAAAATGCTAACTTTTAGAATTCTTGGTGGGAGGGATTGAGACCAAAAAAAAAAAAAAAAGAATTCTTCAATAGTCAAAATCTTAAAATTTTAGAGAGTTAAAAAGTTTTTAATGTTTATTTATCTTGAGAAATAGGAGTGATTTAAAGTATTCCTGATCAGCAGAACAAGTGATCTTGAAAACACCATCACTGTTACTGGAAGGGCAAAACTTGGCCAGTGAATATTAATCATAGCAAAGACCTAAAAGAGGTCTTTGATCACATTTTTTTGAATGTTTTGCACAGGATATTCTAGATTAGTATGCATGTGTGTGTATGTGAACTACAGGATTGAGTGTCTAAATGGAAAGCCTTTCAGTTTCAGTGGTATAAACACAAATAGACAAGTTAAATATCACCAGGGAGAGTATTTCACTCATATTAATAATTTTGGGGGACTTTGCTAAAATATACACCTATATTAAGAAGTGTGGGTTTTCAGTATTGTTCTTCTGAGTTGTTTAATCTACCTTGCCCACATTTCCCAATTATCTCTTAATTAAAGTTCAAATAAAACAAGGTAATTTAGGCTAAATGGTATGAATTTAGATGAAAAGAGGACCTTGACTTGAAACAACCAAAAGCAGACTGGCTACTTCCAAATATGAATGATTTTTTCCCCAAAGCAAAAAACAGTGACAAGCTATTATACTAGTAAATCTATGTCCCATGTGTTGCATTTGTCTCCTCCCCTTCAGTTTCTAAAGCTTCAAGGAGAGTTCTCACATGGCACCTTTGTCGTGGCATTCTCTCACCCTTTCTATTGCTTATTACACTGTAGAGGGCAGTACACCTAGGACCTACCCAAAGGCTACATGGGAAAGAAAATGACAATTAGCAGTAAAATAACACGGTAGACTCATTTGTCAAAAATATAATTTTAAAATAATGGGAAAAGCATAAACATTTCATATTGTTTATATCATGGCACATCTGTATACAATAAAACTATATTAAATCAACATAACATGTTAGAGGAGGGATTCTAAATAAAGTTTCATGGATTGTCTCAAAGATAGGATTCCAGTGGACTGTAAATATACTGTACTCGTGAGCAAAATTTCAAGTTTGTAGTAATATGTGCATTTTTCTAACCACCATGCTGTACACCTGAAACTAATACAAAGTAATACTTAATGTAAAAATTAAATTAAATAACAAAAATAGAATTAAGTTCTCACTCTTCCACTTGCCACAGTGTATGTATATGTGTGTATACATATATATGCAGTTAGTTTATCATTCTTTAATTGAATATCACACATCAAGCTTATGGAGAGAGACTATTTTATTCATCTTCATAATGTGATAACCTTGCAGGCACACAGTAAGTACTCAGGAATAATTGCAAAAACTCATACATTTCAGTGGAATGAACTAATTTTCACTTAGCTAAAGAAGAGTATAACTAAACTTTGTAGGAAAAGACATTGGTGTCCTTGGCTATGATGGGGTAGAGACAAACTCTAGGTCTCAAAAGAATTCAGGAGGTACAGACTCCATTTGGCCAGTAGAGAAGTACATTTTTAAAGGAAGCCCAAGGATTACTTTGAAAGGTGGTAGAAGTGTGGTGGCTAAGGTTCCAGAGAGAAATCAGAGCTTCAGCAACAGCAGGTGACAAAGAAAGGCTGAGGTTGAATCTGAGGATGGCACTTTGGAATTCAAAGTCATTGAAGAGGGGTTACTGGGTGATATCCACCAGGAAAAGCTTTGGCAACACTGTTCTTAGGGGTCTTTAGCGTGGGACCTGAACTGGGTACTACAGATGAGATGCCTGGTGTAAGGGTAATGTTGGTGCCTGACCTTAACCCCTAAGATCCCTTTAGTCCACTCTTGTGTCTTCCTTTTCTGTGTGATTTCACTTCTACCAGCCAGAGTCCTTCATGAGTTGAAACTGAAGGAACTCCCTATAGGACTTCACTAAGACAGCACCTTTCCATTAGAGTTCTCAAAGCAACTTTACTCTGATTATTTCTGAAAATAACACTAGAGAGAGAAAAAAATGTCATTCTTATTCACACATAGGAGAATGAGACTCATGAATGTTAAGTAAGTGGCCCAGTCATACAGGTAATAATTTTAGAAATTGAGCAGAGATCCCAGGAAATCTGACATCTAGTTCAATGTTCTCGCATAAAAATGATTTAATTCGTTTAAATACACTGGATAGACTTGTTTTAAAATACAAACATAGCCCTGGCTGGTTGGCTTAGTTGGTTGGAGCATTGTCCCATACACCAAATAAGGATGTGGGTTTGTTTCCATGTCAGGACACATACCTAGGTTGTGGGTTTGATCCCTGGTTGGGGAACGTACTGAAGGCAATCGATTAATCTTTCTCTCTCACACTGATGCCCCTCCCTCTTTCACTCTCTTTTTCTTCCTCTCTCTAAAATCAATAAAAACCTATCCTGGGGTGAGGATAAAAAAGAAACAAACGAATACAAAAAATACAAACAGAAATCCAAATTTATTTTGCCCACTAAAAATAAAAACTATTTTTTTTCCGTATAGAAACTGTCACTTCACTTGTCAAATAGATCTTTGGTCTAACACAATAGCCCAATATTCCTGCAATGTTATATTTTGGATTTTGGCAAGAGGAAACAAGCCTATGAAAACCGTGACTTGAATTTTGTGGAGAGTCAGAGGATGAGGGAAACTTATTTGCAAAGCAGTATTTCAAGGCTTTGCCCTCGATGATAAAAGAAGGTTATTTGAGAGCTGTTTTATGTAAGAGGAAATATGATACTGATGCATCCAAACAAAAGACTACATAAACAAAAATGGTTTTTTTTGATTTTGCATTTTTCCCCTTTTAAAAATTTAGCTTAATCCCCTCCACCCCAACTTAACATTCAGTTAGTACTAATAAATTAGGAAGTAATCTTTGCTCACTGATGGAAAATGCTGTCTTTAGGAATTCACAGAGTTAGGGAAAGTATATGTGATTTTATGAAGTAAATATTTTTTTTGGTTAATAATAAATTGACTTTGCCCATATTCAGATGATTGTATAATGGATTTATATAATGGATTGAAATAGGTGACCTAGTTAAAAATGTTTAATGTCTTTGGGTAACCAGACAAGCAAGGGGTCCAGGCTGCCTGTCACTACGTGAGCCAATTCAGCAGAGACAGGGTTGAATCATATATGCGCGTTTATTCCAATACTGCCGGCAGGATGGGAGAGCAGCAGGTCATCCACAAAAATCTGCTCTGCACCCCACCATAAGCCGGCTGCTTATATTGGGTAGGAGGACAAAGATTACATGGGGAAGTAGGCAAAAAGGTATGCCAAATGGGCAGTTTACAGGTAACGCAGGCTGGAGATTTGCAAAGGACTGCAAGTATGCAAAGGCTGGGGGTCTTCAAAGGGCTGGCGATATGCAAAGGGCTGGGGGCTCTGGTTTCTGCAACAAGATTGTTAATCTTTCCATGACAATAGGCAGCTCCAAGATGGACAGGATGGGCCGCATTTCCAGGTGAGCTCCCAGGTCTCACGGGCAACTCCTAGCAGGTTAGAATGTGCCTTCCTTAACCAGAACAAAGCAATCACAGTTAACAGAGCATGATTAATATTTCTTACAATTATAGCTGGTCCCCAAATATTCTATTTCTGCCCCTATCATTTTTACTTCTATCAAGTCAAGGCAATATTATGATAATAATAATACTTCTCAAGCCTTCTATAAAAAGTTTTAACCATGTTTTAGTACATCTTTTCTGTGATAGAAAATAGACTCCCTAATTGTAGTGAGCTTTAACGTCTCCAGGACACAAAGATAGACATATCACTCAGGATTCAACCAAAGAAACATAACCAATAGGAGATATATTTTAACAGATTTATTTCAAGCAATTGGCTTATACAATTATGGAGACTAGGTAGTTAAGCCTAAAATCTGAAAATGCAGGAAAGGCAAGTTGGAATATTTTTTCTTTTTATAAACCTTGACTTTGCTCATAAGGCCTTTCAATAGATTGAATGAGGTCCACCTAGATTAGCTAGGATAGTATCCTTTACTTAACATCAACCAATTATGAACTGTCATTGCCGCTACAAAACAACTTCACAGAAACACCTATATTAATGTTTGATTGACTGAAAAACTAGGTATCATATCCTAGCCAGGTTGATACATAAAACTGACCATCACAATGCATAACTTACTAAATTGCCACTTGGTACAATAAATAATGCTTAGACATTGTACCCCCAAGTATATATTATTTTTCCCATGATTTTGCTAGTCTAGATTGTTCTAAACCAGGGGCCAGCAAAATTTTCTAGTAAAGGGCCAGAGAGTAAATATTTTAGGCTTGCAGACCATATGGCTTCTGTGGCAAGGAAAGCACATGAATGAATGAACATGGCTGTGTTCCAATAAAACTTTATTTACAGAAATAGATCGTCTACCTTTGGGCTACAGCTTACTGACCCCACTCTAAAATAGTATTTAAATTCTCAATATCATCATGGATTGTGGAGCATTTTTGAACACTTGTAAACAAGGTGTGTATAAGACCCTTTGTTGGAGCCCAGCCAAGTTGGAAGTAGCGTAAACATCTTAACATCTAGTGGGAGAAATGGATAAGCAGATAATTAAATGCAAATGCAAATCAAAGTGAAATTTTATATAATTAAAGTTTATTCAGAGGACTCTGGGAAGAAAGATAAGGCTGTCCTTAAATGTGTCTGTGGGGATTGTCCCAAATAGTTGACTTCTGATTTGATCCTTAAGAAAATCTATGAGTAGATAAGAGGGGTTGGGGAGGAGAGAGAGAGAGAGAGAGAGAGAGAGAGAGAGAGAGAGAGAGAGAGAGAAATACATAGAGAGAGGAAAAAAGGACAGATTCACTGGAAACTTTTTTGGAGGTAGAAAATTAAATAATATGCTTAATGGGCAGTGAATAATACAATGTCACTGGAGGAAGTGTGGAATAATAACTAAGCATGAATTTAAAATTGTAGGCCAGGGCTATATGGTAAATGGACTTTGAATATTCCACTAAGAAGTTTTCTTTTTTTAAAAATATACTTTGCCCTAAGGGCAAAACTTTGCCCTAGCTTGTTTGGCTCAGTGGATAGAGCATCTCAGTGGATAGAGCGTCAGCCTGTGGACTGAAGGGTCTCGGGTTCAATTCCAGTCAAGTGCACATGCCTGGGTTGCAGGCTTGATCCCCAGTGCCAGGGAGAGAAAGAGGGAGGGAAGAAAGGGGGAAGGGGAGGGGAAGGGAGAAGCATCAATGAGAGAGAAACATCAACATTGACTGGCTTCCTCCTGCAAGCCCCCTGCTGGGGATTGAGCCTGCAACCCAGGCATGTGCCCTGACCAGGAATCCAACCACAACTTCCTGATTCATAGATTGAGGACACTCAACCACTGAGCCCTGCTGGCCAAGTGAAATGGTTCTTAATTGGCAGATTCATTTGCCTTCTGCATACCTTGGAAAGTTTCAGAATACTGCAACAAAATTAATGTATTTCCAACATTTTTCTCAGAAAGCAATATTATGTTATTTCCTAAGACTGCATAGTCATAAATAATTACACATCCCACTAGAGGCCCAGTGCATGAAATTCATGCAGGGTAGGGGGTGGTCCCTCAGCCCAGCCTGCACCCTCTCTAATTCAGGATCCATCAGGGAATGTCTGACTGCTGGTTTAGGCCCAATCCCACAGGGATCCCTTTTGCAATCCAGGATTGCTGGCTCCTAACCACTCACCTGCCTGTCTGCCTAATGACCCTAACTGCTCCCCTGCCAGCCTGGTCACCCCCAACTGCTCTCCCCTGACAGCCTTAACACCCCTAACTGCCTCTGCCTCAGCTCCCACCACTGTGGCTTTGTCCGGAAAGAAGTCAGATGTCTCGCAGATGGCCGGTGAACTTGGTCTAATTAGCATATTACCCTTTTATTAGTATAGATAGGTTTTAACATGTTGTGTTTCCACTTTCATTTATTTCAAGAATTGTTGTTTATTTATTTTTTATATATTTTTATTAATTTCAAAGAGGAAAGGAGAGGAAGAGAAATATAGAAACATTAATGTTGATTGAGTATCATTGATCGGCTGCCTCCTGCACACCCCCTACTGGGGATGGAGCCAACAACCCAGGCATATGCCCTGGCTGGGAATGGAACCATGACCTCCTGGTTCACAGGTTGATGCTCAACCACCAAGCCACGCCGGCTGGGTGCACTAGAAAGTTTTCTAAATAAAATGAGAGATCATAAATTATATTTGAGGAGAATATATATGTGTTTACAAAGTTCTATATAGTCTCATTAAAACAATTAGTTGCATAATATTTATTGATTACCTGCTAATACTGATTTCTCCTTTTTATGGAGTACTCCAGTTCTTTTTTTATGTATGAATCTCTCCCTGTGCAGACCATACACTTTGAGGAGAATAGTTCCAGGAGCAGTCCTGACTTTACCATACACTTTGAGGAGAATAGTTCCAGGAGCAGTCCTGACTTTACCATACACTTTGAGGAGAATAGTTCCAGGAGCAGTCCTGACTTTGTTCTAAGAATAACCCCATCTTCCTTGCTATGGGTACAAAACAAAGCAGGGGAAAAGATGCTGTGTTCTGTGAGTCAGGCAACTTGGAACAGTTGTCCGTTTTCAGATAGTTTCTGGGACACCTAAATCCTAACTTAACGAAAAGTTGTCAGCATAAAGACTGTATGAGTTCTATGTACTAGGTATAAAATTAGGAAGTGGAGTCAAAACAGTTAAAATATCCATGGAAATTAAGTAACCTAGTTGAGCTAAGACCGGGTTTAAACAGGAGTAAGAAACAGATGTTATAGTGTATCCGTATTTGGTATTATCATGTTTCTACTATGATACTGAAATATAAATTTTGTTCTAAAACTTAGAACCTTATGTAAAACAACCTAATGAGAACACATTTACAGAGAAAATTTGTTTTCATTTTGTAGAAGTACACCATGGTCCTTTCCCTTTTTTTGACTGTGGGGAATGAGTGTCTCCCTGAGAGAAATAAATTATGCTGCTAGAAACTATATGTAGCAAATGATTTATTTAAGATATACTTTGAAAAGTGTACATGAAATGCTCAAAAGGTGAAGAGCTATAAAATGTCTTAGCCACTTCTCACAAGAAATTATGCATCTTGTAAATTTAGTGTACCTGCTGGAGTCTGTTTGCAGTTTATATTTAGCTTTTCAAGGACCAAAAAAGATACTTTTGATCTCCTAACATTGGTAATTATCTCTAATTATAGGAAGAGTTTTCTCTGTGTGTGAAACAGCCCATTTTTTTTTTATTTCTGTTGGTTGCATATTTTAACTTGCACGGTGCTTCCAAGCATCTGTTGGATTTAGATCATTAGCATTTCCACCAATATAGCAGTCAATGAGACCACAAGAGTGTTTGCCTGCTGATAACCATGAAGAGAAAAAAATCCACAAAGTCATTTGTTTTCCCATTCCCAGTTAGAATCCTATCAGTGAAATTTAGCTCAATGTTCAGTCATAGAATATACACTGTTACAAAGCAAAACATGCAAAGTCAAGTTCAAGATGAATACCTATAGAGTCTGGATGTGTTTTCTCCTGAAACTGACTCTGAAAATTATAGAAATGTTATTTGGGTTACGTTTTTGTTCAGTGGATTCATATTGCATTGACACATCAAAAATCAGGAAATATGACTATTTCTCCATCTCAGAAATGGCTAAGGTTTTACAGAGTAGTAAAAGGAAAGATTCCAAAACGTACTAAAGAAGCGCTGAGAAGCAAATAAGGATCAGGGATTGAATGAGGCATCCCACCACTAATCTCACAATTGAGCCTCAGTTCATATAAACTCATAAGTAAGGCTGCATCAACTTACCTTTCCATGGCTTCTCCACTTTGGCACCTGGGCCCATATTTCCTCTATTCCAGGGTTTATAAGACCATTCTTTAACAAACAAACAAACCGCAGAATCATATTACATCTTGAAGGACTGATCCTTTTCAAGGCTTAAACATTCAAAATAAAACTATGTATTCCACAAATAAATAAATAAATAAATAAATAAATGAACCACTCAGGTACCCTTTTGGTAAACTGTCTTCTGACCATCAAGTTGACCTGGTTATATATACTCTCCTCTGCATTGGGATTATTGCATTAATGGCGGCATTCATTCACTCTTCTTTCTATCCATGCTCTGTATTGCTCTCCAACTCTAGAGATCAACCGAAGGAACTATATCCATGCATATAAGCATAACCAATGGATTCAGACACTGGGGAGGTGAGGGCGTGAGTGGGGAATGGGGGGACAATCGGGGGGTAAGGACACATTTGTAATACCTTCATAAAGGAAAAATAATTGAAAAAAAGTCCAAAAAATCACACAAACAAAAGCATATTTGCAAAAATGATGCAAGAAGAAGTTTTAAAGGCATTTGTGTTTTCTGTTTGCTGTTTTTGTCCTCTGTCATCAGCACCATAAAGCTTTGCCTGGGCTACCTTGCTGCAGGATGAGACATATGGAGTGAAACTAAATTGCCCCAACTGTTTCAACCAAGGCTAAACTATGATAATTCAGCAGCCAGCCAATCTCCAGAAATGTAGATAATCCCAATCAAGATCAGGAGAGCTATTTAGCTAACCTGCAGCTTATCACAGACAGATGGACAAGTTCAATGCAGATATGTTGTTTCCAGTCCAGATCAATGAATTCCTGCGGATCATGAGTTAAACTCATGTTTATTTTTGTTTGATGTTGAAGTTTTTCTGACTGTTTGTTATATAGTAAAATTGTAGCAATGGATACACTTTTGCATGAAGACAATATGAATCATGCCCAGAAGATTTCCTGCATTCTGAAATCTCTATCTGCAATCAAGGTAACTCATCTTCACAGGTGCTTGATATAAATTTTAACATGTGTAGACTTTGCTGGGTAAATATTGAACTGGAGCCCTGAGTCTTTCCTGCTCACACATTCCTGGATAAATGAACTGAACATACCACAAATGATGTTCATACTCTACACTCATCTACACTTCCCTCCATAACCCCAGCTAAGATACTATGTCAAGTCTGAGACATATGGTGGTAGGATTTATGTCTTCAAGAGCTGCTGGCAGACAAGAAAAGGTACATCAAGGGATGTCCAGAGCAGAGTCTGGGTAAATTGAGAGACTGGTAGATAGTAGGCTACTTGTGAATACTATAATTTCATAATTGGTGAGGTATTCCTCAAAGGAAAGTGCTCATTTTTCTCCTTTATTCTGCACAGATTTATTCATGTTCTATTGTGTACCCTGGGGGTATAAAGATAAATAATGCACCCTCTCAGCCCTCAATGGTTTTAAAGCCTAATCAAGAGATAAATGAAGAAAATATTTTTGTACAGCTTTATAAATGTTCTTTTGTTTGTTTGTTTTAATCCTCACCTGAGGATATTTTTCCATTGATCTTTTAGAGAGAGTGGAAGACAGAGGGAAAGACAGAGAGAAACATCCATGTGAGTGAGAGAACACATCAATTGGTTGCCTTCTGCATGTGCTCTGACCAGGGCACTGGCCAGGGAGGAGCCTGCAACCAAGGTACGTGCCTCTGACCAGAATCGAACCTGGGAGCCTTTCTTCTGCAGGCTGATGCTCTATCCACTGAGCCAACAATGATCAAGGTACCATGGAGAAACACAGTGAGCAAACATGTGTGGCATGGGACTACAGGAGAAATTCATGGAAGGTTTCTCAGAATATACATTTTAAAAATGAGGTTAAATAGAAGTTCTCTAGGAAGACAAAAAGAAGGAGAGAAAAGCTCCTAGAGGAGGGGAATTACAAAAGTACTTGAAGAACTGAACAGAAATGTGATCTCATTAGTTTGAAGATCAGTAAATTTCAGGGCACCATGAGTCAGGGCTTAACAAATGATGAGGAAGGAAAAGTAAGAAGCTATAGGAACATAGAGGATTGTGGGAAACATGAAAAAGAGGTTTGGCTTTATCATGTAAGTGATAGACATATGAAACAGAGAAGTATAAAAATTAGATTTGCATGTTGGAACTGTCACTACAGTAGCAGCATTGTGCAGGATGGGCCTGGAGGGAAAGAAGCTATACCAATAGATTAGATATATTCTGTCCATATGGTAGCTACAACCAGCCACATTTGTATACTGAGTACTTGAAATGTACTAGTCAGAATAGAGATGTATGTGCTGACCAGTGTAAAGTATACACTGGATGCCAATGAAAACATTTTTTTTAAATATAAAATATTCTACTAATCATATTTGATAATGACTAAATTTTGAAAAAGATAATATTCTGAATATATTAGGTTAAATAAAATGTACTATTAAAAGTAATTTTAGCCTGGCTGGCGTGGATCAGTGATTGAGCATCAACCTATGAACTAGGAGGTCATGGTTCAATTCCCAGTCAGGGCACATGCCCGGGTTGTGGGCTCGATACCCAGTAGTGGGTGTGCAGGAGGCAGCTGGTCAATGATTCTCATCATTGATGTTTCTCTCTGTCCCTCTCCCTTCCTCTCTGAAATTAATAAAAATATTTTTTTAAAAAGAAAGAGTGCCCAGGGGGGAAATGTAAGGTAGAAGGGAAAGTAGGACAGAGGAAAGGAGGAAGTACAAACAAGGGTGCTATCTTAGTGAAGTCCTATAGAGGGTTCCTTCAGTTTCAACTGATGGAGGACTCTGGCTGGTAGAAGTGAAATCACACAGAAAAGGAAGACACAAGAGTGGACTAAAGGGATCTTAGGAGTTAAGGTCAGGCACCAACATTACCCTTACACCAGGGATCTCATCTGTAGTACCCAGTTCAGGTCCCACGCTAAAGACCCCTAAGAACAGTGTTGCCAAAGCTTTTCCTGGTGGATATCACCCAGTAACCCCTCTTCAATGACTTTGAATTCCAAAGTGCCATCCTCAGATTCAACCTCAGCCTTTCTTTGTCACCTGCTGTTGCTGAAGCTCTGATTTCTCTCTGGAACCTTAGCCACCACACTTCTACCACCTTTCAAAGTAATCCTTGGGCTTCCTTTAAAAATGTACTTCTCTACTGGCCAAATGGAGTCTGTACCTCCTGAATTCTTTTGAGACCTAGAGTTTGTCTCTACCCCATCATAGCCAAGGACACCAATGTCTTTTCCTACAAAGTTTAGTTATACTCTTCTTTAGCTAAGTGAAAATTAGTTCATTCCACTGAAATGTATGAGTTTTTGCAATTATTCCTGAGTACTTACTGTGTGCCTGCAAGGTTATCACATTATGAAGATGAATAAAATAGTCTCTCTCCATAAGCTTGATGTGTGATATTCAATTAAAGAATGATAAACTAACTGCATATATATGTATACACACATATACATACACTGTGGCAAGTGGAAGAGTGAGAACTTAATTCTATTTTTGTTAATTTAATTTTTACATTAAGTATTACTTTGTATTAGTTTCAGGTGTACAGCATAGTGGTTAGACAATCACATACTTTATAAAATGTTTCCTCCAATATTTCTAGTACCCACCTGGCAGACTACATAGTTATTACAATATTATTGATTTTATCCCTTATGATTATATTTCCATCACTATTTTGTAACTACCAATCTGTACTTCTCAATCCCTTCACCTTTTCACCTACTCCATGCACCCTCCTCCCCTCTGGCATACAGCAGCCAGTTCCTTGTGTCTATGAGTCTGCTTCTGTTTTGTTTGAGACTTAATTCATTTTAAAGGGTATAAAAGATTTTATGGAGATTAGTAATTTCACTAGGGCTTAAGGATGAGTAAGTTGGAAGCAAAATTGCAGGAAATGAGATAGTTTGCCCAAATACACAAAGGCAAGGAAAAGAAAAGGCTTATAGAGGACTGATAGGAGTTTACTGTGGCTAGAAGGCTCTTGGGATATAATTAGATCTCTTCCAAGGCACTCTTCCTCTTCAAACTCTAAAGTATAGGCTGATTATTGTTTCACAGTCCACAATGCTCTCTCTTCTCAGTGTCACATCCCACCGTTATTATTCCATGTGTCAGAACAAGTCCTGCTCCTTGTGAACAGCTACTAACCACCTCATTGACCCCTGACATCAAGGTTTTGACCCTGGATCAGAACCTCCCTCTCCTCCCCTAAATCTGTAATTATTTGGGAAAGTTTAAAGATTGTGTGCTTATCCACCCAGCACACTGGCCTCTCAGCTATTGACTAATGTCAAGAATCTTTCTTTCTTATGAACCCTACTATGAAAATTGCTCTCATCTATAATTTCAAGAATAATAACTCCCCCAACTTTGGGACTCTTATTTCTCAGGCTGTAGCCGACATATCAGTCTATTTTCCTTCTTTGCCCTCAGCTCCTACTCAGAAAATTTATTTCAGCCTTGAATGGCTTCAATTTTGGCATCAGGTCACATGACCCTAACCTTTCTGACTATAACTCTTTTGAATGGGGAGAAACTAACTCAAAGGCGAGCAATTTATTGCAAGCCAGCAGGCAATCAGAATCTCTGATTAAAGGACAGTCATTGTAGCTAGAAGACATTGAACATCTGAATTGAGCGATCTGATAAAGTAAGATCCAGAATCAGTATACAGCAAGCCAAAAAAATGTGTATATGTCAAAGTTATGAAGGAACAAATGTTAAAAGCTTTTCAGACATCAGCAGCCTTCAGAGAGGATGATGGAACAGATGTAATAAAGAAGCATGGATGGAAATTCGAAGAAAGAGCAAAGAGAGAATTTGAGAGATTATGTGTTTGATGATTTTTCTGTTCTTCATGAGGCCTGGTTGTATTTTCTGCAATTTTCTTTTCAGTGAGATTTTCCTATATTTTTATAATAAATTATTTACTTGAAGGTGCCTGATGTACTGCACTTTCCACAAAATAATCTCTAACACAGATACGACCCCTGTTTGTTTCTATTACTATACCCTGGCTTTTGTTGAAATACACATCTAAGTGACTCAGAGACTTCCTCATTCTCATTTATGTCACAGGGAAAAACTATCAAAATCAGTTGTGGATTTTCAGCCTTACAACTCCAAACAAATTTATTTTGCTGACTCCTAAAACTAAGCAGTGCTATTTCTCATTTAGATCAGCGGTTCTCAACCTGTGGGTCACGACCCCTTTGGGGGTTGAACGACCCTTTCACAGAGGTGGCCTAAGACCATCGGAAAACACATACATAATTACATATTGTTTTTGTGATTAATCACTATGGTTTAATTATGTTCAATTTGTAACAATGAAATTGGGGGTCACCACAACATGAGGAACTGTATTAAAGGATCGCGGCATTAGGAAGGTTGAGAACCACTGATTTAGATGATTTAGAGTAAAATGGTCATCTTGTAAAAGTTTATAAAAGAATGTTCTGATTTTATAAAGTAATGTTATGATTTTACACTTTGCATGAGTGTCTGCTATATGAAAATGCTAAGTTGTAAGTACCAATAATACAATTTTCAGGTTCAGAATATAAGAATAATTTAATGGGTAAATATTGTCTCACTTTATTTTAAAGCAGGAAATAACATTTACAGAAAAGGTTATCAAATATTTGACATCGTAGAACAGGAGTCAGAGAACTATGATGTGCAGACCAAATCCAGCCTGCTGCCTTTTTGCAAATAACGTTTCATTGGCCCCACAGCGACACCCATTCTATGTATTGTCTCTGGCTGCTTTCACACCACAGTTGACCCTTGCACAACATGGTTTTGAACTGTGAAGGCCTACTTATGTGCAGATTTTAGAAATAAATACAATAAATATATTGTCTTTTTCTTACTATTTTTTAAATCACATTTTCTTTTCTCTAGCTTACTTTATTGTAAAAAAAAATACAGTGCATCAAAACTATCACATACAAAATATGTGCTAACTTACTGTTATATTATCAGTCAGGCTTCAAGTCAACAGTAGGCTACTGTAGTTAAGTGTTTTGGGACTCAAAAGTTATAGATGGCTTTTTGATGTGCAGGGGGTGGAAAGAATTGGTCCCGCTAACCTTTGCATTGTTCAAAGGTCAACTGTACAATGGCAGAATTGAGTAATTGCAACAGCCACTATATAGCCCACAAAGCCTAAATACTTTCTATTTAGTTCTTTACTGAAAAAAAAATCCCCCCCCTTAGCCCCGCTGTAGCAATAGAGGATACATTATTAACCAACTTCACAGAACAGCCTCAACACCACATAGACAACTTATGAAGTGCTCATATTTCTGTGCTTTGCGTTCACAAAATGTTCAACCTTCTTCTAAGGGCTGACTGGAATATTTTTTTTTTTGTACAGAACCATGATAAACAGGGAAGAATTGATTGATTTTAAATATAAAGCATATTTAATGAAAATGATAAGAAACAAAAGGTATGTTATTATCTAGAATGAATAAAGGTAACAAAACGAAGAAATCAGTTATAAGAAATATAATTCATTAGGGAAATTAAGAAATAGAAAAAATGAGATTGTATTTGAAAGTATATTGTGGTTTCAAAGGAGTTTGGTAGCAACATATTAAAATAAAAATGATCTAAAATTCAAATGTAAGTGCCAGTTGAATAGAAAATAAGCGAGGCTATTAAAAAGAAAAACAAAGGTGTTTCACAATTAAAATTAAGGTTAACTTGTTTAAAAATGAATAGTTGTGGAACTGAAGAGACAAACTAAAATGTGAACTTAGTTTCACATATCCTAAATAGCATCATAAAAGAAAATATCTGTTGCAGAAAACATACATTGACATGATATTAAATAGTGTGCCATCATATATATATATACATATACATATATATTAAACTGAAAGAACAGGTCTTCAAGCATGACATATTACTGTGTTTTACTAAGTGTTCTCTGCCTCCAGATTCACTCTCTTCCAACATCCATCCAGACTACATGTTTGCCATTTATTTTTCATATCACTCTCCCCAATCATAATCACCAATGATTTTCTATTGAACTGCACTATTTTAGAGCTGAAAGCATCAAGTGCCATCAAGTCGACTAACCATTTTTTACACAAGGGCAATGAGACATGTAAGGTGAAATGATTTGCCTCGTGCTATACCGAAAAATATGTAACTACAGATTGAACTTGGACAATTAGATCAGTGTTATTCTACCACACTGAGCTTTCTGGAATACAGTTTCCTCTCTTCTTTATTTTCACTGATCTGTTACTTAAAACCACTCCTCTCAATAGATGATCTGTAACACCCTGAATATAATAATTACTCAAAATGCTTATTGAACACAATAGAAATCAAAAGTATAGTTTTAAACTCCGTAATTACCACTACACATTCAGTTATGATTGTTTGATAATGAATTAGAATATAGAGGAATTACCCAAAGAACACTCTAAGAATATGCATTTATCTATAGAAAATTTAAATCTTTATAAATATACTAGAGGCCTGGTGCACAGGTTCTTGCACCAGTGGGGTCCCTCAGCCTAGCCTGTGCCCTCTCACAATCCAGGAACCCTTGGGCTGAAACTGGCAGTCTGACATCCCTTGAGGGATGTAGTAGTGTGTGAAGAAGCAGGTGGCCAGGGAGGAGCCTGAGCCTGGGCCGGGTGTCATGCTGCTCACGCTCATCCCAGCCCCACTGTGCCTGCTGCCGCCACTGCTCAGTAGTGCTGCTGCAGAGGCAGGAGAGGCTCGCCAGTCATGAGCCTGGTGTCTGGTGCCTGTAGGTCAGCTGAGTGGCCCTCCTACTGTGGGAGCACAAGGACCACCAGGGGCAGCTCTTGCATTGGGCATCTGCCCCCTGGTGGTCAGTGTGCTACCACAGCAGGAGCACCGCTGTGACAGGTCGTTCAGTTGTTCAATTGTTCGGTCACTCAGGCTTTTATACATATAGATTTCAGAGTAAACAAAACCATTAAAGGTAATCTGTTCATTAAATTACAGTATTATTTTAATATATTTCAATAAGATTTACAGTATAATTATATAATTAAGGCCTTCCATATGAGAGTGGGAAGAATAATTACTTGATCATAATTCAATTATTTTAAAACTCCAACTAAGAAAATGATTGGATCAAGAGAAAGAGAAGCAGGTCAGAGAGCCCCATGTAATTAAAAGTATTCAATTCATAATGGGGGAATGAGGACACATTTGTAATACCTTAACCAATAAAGAAATTAAAGATTTTTAAAAAGTATTCAATGCAATCTAATACCACCACACTTAGAGGTCAGGATCATAATCTAGACATTATAGTTAAAGTTCTGGATCCTTTTTCCCATTTAAATCACAATTTCAAATGCCCAAATGCAAGCATGATTAAATTTAAGTCTGAAGTAAACATACATACTTGTATGCAAACAACTAAAATAGTCTTTGTGTAAACATGATCATATTTTCCACATACAATTTCAACTGAAGAAAGAGCTGGGGAGTGGAGGTGGCCAATGGGTAAAAAAGGAGACATATGTAATACTATATGTAATATTTTAAACAATAAAGAATTAAAGAGAGAGAGAGAGAGAGAACAAGGTGATGATTTCAGAAACATGGAAAACATGCATTCTTAAATTCCCACTAATTCTAAATGAGTTCTAATTTTGTGTGTATATGTAATGTTTTTTACTTGCCTATCATAAAATTATAACATTAGCGATCATTCCCAAAATTTTACTCACTAATAGAGAAAGGGTAAAGGTAACAGATAACTATTTCTGAAGAAATACTAATGTAACAAAATGTGAATATAATGATAGATCTTAACTGATCCCTTCCCTCAACTGAAATTTGTGTTTTTTAAAAAAATAGTTTCCATTTCCTAATCATTTTTACTCTTTAGCTTTAATATTTTAACTTTTTAATAAAAGTGAACTGTATATTAGATAAATTATCACTAATTCATCATCTCATCTTTTATTTTAGCCTTGGCTGTGTATGTTATAATTTATTCCAATAGGATACCCTCTATAGATCTGGTTTTTGCATTATAATTATAAATATTACCTTTGATTATTTAACACAGAGTGTTATAGAAAAGCTCTGGGAATAATTATCTTACTGCCTCACCCCAAAATAAAACAACATTTTAATTTTCATTTGTAATACCTGTATTCTTAAGTGTATAAAATTATACACGTTCTTGGAGTTCATCTAATGCAATTGCCTCCATATTGAGGCAGCTCTGAAACTTCAAGAATGAGTAAAACTTTTGGGTGCAGGAGATGGAAATATCATAATGGCTGATCATGGGCTTTAGACCAATAGAAAACACAGTGAAAATAGAAAGTAAGTGAGGACCTTAAGTTCATGGAGAGAACCAATAGAACTATGGTCCTTCTGTTTCACCACTATGTCAGACATTGTCTCTAATTATACAAGTGTCCTCATTCCCTACCACAACTGTTTTCTAATGACAGACTCCACCTCCAAAAACAGAGGCTATCCACGCTGGATAGTTGTTTTGTCAGTCCTTGTTGTAGCTGTAAATGGACATCCTTAGCAATCCTGACCAAAACGCAAGGCTGCTTGAGATATTCTTGAGAAAAAAAATCCGTTAGAAGGTAATATGTGAGGAGTTGTGGCAGCCACAAGAAATCTTTTTTTTAAATATATATATTTTTATTTCAGACAGCAAGGGAGAGGGAGAGAGAGAGAAACATCAATGATGAGAATCATTGATTGGCTGGCTCCTGTACGCTCCACACTGGGGATTGAGCCTGCAACCCTGGCATGTGCCCTGATCGGGAATCAAGCCGTGACCTCTTGGTTCATAGGTCAACACTCAACCACTGAGCCATGCAGGCCGGTGCCACAAGTAATCTTGTGAACCTAAGAAAAAGCTGAGGTGGTTAGCTAACATGTCAAGGAAGATAGTCCAAAAGGTGACCAGAGACTGTATTTCTGATGTCATAAACTGAACTAAACCAACACTACATCATCTGGTTTCCGGTCTTGTCATATGAGATTGTAAAGAATAACTACACTAACTTCAGTATAATTCTGTGCCTTGAGAAGGAATTGTGGATAAGGTTCATCCAAAGATTTATCCATCTTACACATTTGAGTCACTCTTTTTTATCTCTAGTACTAATGAGGGACCTAGGAGTAGAAGATTGATAATTCTGAATAATTAAAATCAATAGAGTAATAGAAATTGAGATGAGGTAT
Organism: Myotis davidii; assembly: GCF_000327345.1. Taxonomy (NCBI): domain Eukaryota; kingdom Metazoa; phylum Chordata; class Mammalia; order Chiroptera; family Vespertilionidae; genus Myotis; species Myotis davidii. Next base: position 792,864 of record NW_006295560.1, on the reverse strand, counting down.
TGAATGAGGGTGGGGGTGGTGGATGTCTCTTAAACATAGACCCACAAGAAGGAAATAGGTTTCCAAGCATTTTCTCCCCCTCAAATGTGAGGGAAGGATATACTGAAAGTTTCTAGGAATTAGGGGTGAGTAATTTAAAATTAATTGTATCCAACTGCCTGTAGTTAAGTGTAAAATGTCATTGATGGTGCATTTACTGTATTTTCTTTAATTTTTCATTTCAGTGAATGTGAATATGTTAATTATGAATATGTTAATTACATATTCATATTCACGCTCTATCACCCAGCTCAACCCTCTCTACTCCTTCATTTCTTCATTAGACCTTAAATTTTTGAATCATGAGTTTATTCACACTATAGTTTAAGGAATCTAAACGCCACAGCTTCATTTTTCTTATTTTTCTTGTATAAAACTTGACCTCTCTCTTTTGTTTTTATTTTTCTGTATATATTTTGTATGTTTAAATCTGTTTAATCAAAATTCTGGAAGAAAAAACACACACAATTGTCTTCTTACACCATAGACAGGTTTAATATAATAAGTGCCATGACATATTAAGTTATTTATTAACAATGCCGATTATTTTAAATATATTAATCTAATAATCCTACTTGAAGGAATGTATTCCATAGAAAAGTTCACATAAGATTTAAGGAAACTATATTTATTTTATATAAAATATAAAGACCTGCAACATATTTTAAGTAAAATATGGACATGGTAATATAACATATAGTGTAATATAATTTAAATTTAAAAGCTCTAATGTTTAATTACATGTGTAGACATATACTTTTCATTTAGAAAATATAATAAAACAAATGCAAGAAATGAACAAAAATCACCTTTCAGAAAATGTGTAACAGAGGTCAAGGAAACTTTTATTTTCTGTTTTGCATGATTCAAAACTAATAAAATTACTTTAAGCAAGGTTAACTTTTTTATAAAGACAATGAAATTATATGCAATCATCAAAATGAATAAAATCTAATTTAACTTATATATAAAGATTTCTGAGAGCCTGGCCGGTGTTGCTCAGTGGTTGGGCATCTACTATGAATGAGGAGGTCACGGTTGGATTCCTGGTCAGTGCACATGCCTGGATTGTGGGCTCAATCCCCAGTGGGGGGAGTGCAGGAGGCAGCCAGTCAATGATTCTCTCTCATCATTGATGTTTCTATCTCTCTCTCCCTCTCCCTTCCTCTCTAAAATCAATAAAAACATATTTTAAAAAGTAAAAGTTTTCTAAGAGCCCTAGCCAGTATGACTCATTTGGTTGGTGCATTGCCCTATGAACCAAAGGATTTCAGGTTCCATTCTTGGTCAGGACACATACCCAGCTTGCAGGTTTGATCCCCAGTCTGTGTGTGGGAGGCAACCAATTGATTTTTTTCTCCCTCCCTCTCCCTTTCCTTTCCTCTCTCTCTAAAATAAATTTATAAAATTCTAAACAATATTGATTTCTTAAAAATCTAATAGAAAGATAATTTAAAAGTATGACTTCAGTTATGTACAATATGTGTTCAGCTTTGAAAAGGAAATATATAATATACAATTTCAAGGAAATGAAATTATTTGGCTTTGGACAGCAGGGAAAAATGAAAATCTTAGAGGTGAAGAAATGACACATATCATTCATTCACAGAAAGAAAAGATAGCATTACTAAATTTATAAAAGACAATATGAAAAAACTGAGTACATATGCTGAAATATGTACAAGGAAGAGATTACAATGTCTAAGTTCTTAAGTAAATGCACAGGATGGAGATTTTAATGTCAGTAGCGAGGAACTTAGAAAAAGAGTGGTTGAAATATGGGATCAACTTCCTCCTCTAAGTTTAAACTAGCACCTAGGCCAGTGATGGCGAACCTATGACATGCGTGTCAGAGGTGACACGCGAACTCATTTTTTTGGTTGATTTTTCTTTGTTCAATGGCATTTAAGTATATAAACTAAATATCAAAAATATACATCTTTGTTTTACTATGGTTGCAAATATCAAAAAAATTTCTATATGTGACACGGCACCAGAGTTAAGTTAGGGTTTTTCAAAACGCTGACACGCTGAGCTCAAAAGGTTTGCCATTACTGTCCTAGGCTGTGGCTTTGTTCTCATGAGTTGGGAAACTGTCAGAGATTATAATCAATATTGTAGATATCACAAGTACCTAATCTATTCTAATAAGCACCATCTATGGCAGCTAACAGAATTATTTGATAAGGTGATCTCTCAGGCTCCTGGCCTCCACTGTGTGTTGTACTCTCCCTTGAGCTGTGGCTTGGGTAGGGGGCTGCCTGCAGGCCGCCCTTTCCTGCTCTGGGATTGCCATAGTGACCCAGGAGCAGGCCTTGCTGGGTGCTGCTTACAGGCCGCACTTTCCTGCTCACCGATTGCTGGATTGCCAGAGCACCCAGGGTCAGGCCCTGCTGGGTGCTCACTGTAGGTGGCACTTTACTGCTCTCTAATCGCCATGGTGTCCCGGCTGGGGATGGGGCTTAGGCAACACATGGGAGTCTCAGATGGGGGTGGGGCTTAGATGGCACGGGGCTTAGGTGGCATACAGGGGTCACGGCTGGGGGTGGGACTTAGGCGGCACAATTAAGCCCCGCAGTCCAGGGCTGCACACAGAGCCCGGAGGGTGGCTCCCGCTGTCCCACCCTGCCTGCAGTATGCAGATTAGCCGCCATCTTTGTTGATGGCTAATTTGCATATCGTACTGATTAGCCAATGGGAGGCATAGCGAAGGTATGGTCAATTACCACCTTTGTGTATTATTAGATAGGATGTTGGCTGTATAAAAAATGATTGAAAATATTTCTCTCTTTGCCTACCTTTATTAAATTGCAATCTGGTGAATTTGTATACTTCTGATTTTACTTGCATAGAAAAAAATGGCTACTAAGTTGTTGAAGCAAAATAGCATTTCATTTACATATTTCAAAATGTGACATTTCAAACTATGTAAAATCAAACTTTTTATTAAAATAGCAGAAGACTAAAACTTAGGAAACTATACCTTAATCCAGTACTAGTCAAGGTATTGACCCTGGATCAGCATATCAGCATCATCTTGGAACATTATAGAAATATCTCAGGCTCTACCCCAACAATTAGTGTTTTAATTGACCTTCTAGTGATTCTGATGCAACTAATGCTCAGTAGTATAGCTTTAATTCATAAGAACCCAAATGACAAAGGACAGAAAGATGGACAAGTGAAGACATGGCTCTAGCTTGTCTTTCTGAATTATCTGACATTTTATAATTCAGATAAAGGCTTAACATTCCTTAGATTTATTTCACTCACACTTGAGAAATACCAATTTTTGTTTCTCCCCTGAGTAAACTGAGTGCTGATGGAGCTAATTCTGTGTGCAGAAGAATGAAATATTCTGTTATCACTGTTGCAGTTCAAAGGCCTTCCCTTAAAACTCACACCTTCCATAGAAGCTGGCAAATAATGAACACTGGGCTAGAACTTTTGGCTGTACTAATTAGCACACAAAGCCATTTGGCTGCAGGCCAAACTACCTCAACATCAAAAGCTGATTTTTGAGTGGACACATTAGGATGGAGTGTGTTGGTACTGCTGTATGATGAATGCGCCATGGGGTGAGCCTGCAATGTGCTTTATTCAATCTGCTGTTATTAATGAATCCATTTCCATGATTATGATCTCCACCTGCAAATGCTAAACATCCAGAGCAGTTTTCTTTTCTCTTTTTCATAAAATGTGATGTGGATTCAGCCACTTTGGCTGTTTCTTACAAAGCTGAGCTAAAAATAGTCTCACTATATGATACAGCAATCAAATTCCTAGGTAGCAATCAGATACCTAACTGATTTGAAAACTTATGTCCACAGCAATACCTGCACATGAAAGTATAAAGCAGCTTTATTCATAATCTACAAAAACTGAAAAGAACCAAAATGTCTTTCAAAAACAGAATGGATAAATAAAATGTACAACATCCATATAGTAGAACACTGTTTAGTAACAAAAGGGCATGAATTAGCAATGCAAGCAAAGGCATGGATAAATCTTAAAGGCATATTACTAAATAGGAAAAAAAAGTTGAAAAAGCTACATACTGCATGATTCCATTTATATTATAATCTGTAAAGGCAAAGCTTTAAAGATAGTTAACAGTATAGGACTTGCCACCAGAGGTCTGAGAATGGAACATGGTTGAATACATGAAGGAAGCACAGGGGATGTTTTAGGGGGCTGAAATAATTCTTTTTGATACTGTCAGGGAAAGACACATGTGATATGATACTATGCTTTTGAAAAATCCCTTATAATATTCTAGCTCAGAAAGAGAACCTAATGTATGGAAATTTTTTTCAAAAATCATTTAAGCCTGGCTGGTATGGCTCAGTGGTTGAGTATTGAACCATGAACCAGGAGGTCACAGTTTGATTTCTGGTCAGGGCACATGCTCGGATTGGGGGCTCAATCTTCAGTAGGGGTGTGCAAGAGGTGGCTGATGAGTGATTCTTTCTCATTATTGATGCTTTTATCTCTCTCTCCCTCTCCCTTCCTCTCTGAAATCAATTAAAATATATTTTGAAAACTAATTTAAGACCCCAAATAGCCACAGTAATCTTGAGAAAGAAAAATAAAGTTGGAGGAATCACAATACCAGATTTCAAGTCATACTACAAAACCACCATAATTAAAACAGTCTGGTACTGGCATAAGAACAGGCATATAGACCAATGGAACAGAACAGAGAACCAAGAAATCAACCCAAGCCATTACACTCATTTAATATTTGACAAAGGAGGCAAGAGCATACAATGGAGTCAAGACAGTTTCTTCAATAAATGGTGTTGGGAAAATTGGGCAGATACAAGCAAAAAGAATGAAACTTGACCACCAACTTATACCATACACAAGAATAAACTCAAAATGGGTAAAAGACTTAAATGTAAGCCGTGAAACCATAAAAATCCGAGAAGAAACCATAGGCAGCAAAATCTCAGACATCTCTCATAGCAATATGTTTACAGATACATCGCCTAGGGCAAAGGAAACTAAGGAGAAAATAAGCTTCTGCACAGCAAAAGAAACCATCAACAAAGTGGAAAGGGAGCCCACTGTATGGGAGAACATATTTGGCAATGATACATCTGATAAAGGGTTAATATCCAAAATATATAAGGAACCCATACAACTTGACAGAAGAAGGACAAACAATCCAATTAAAAAATAGGCAAAGGACCTAAATAGACACTTCTCCAGAGAGGACATACACATGACAAACAGACATATGAAAAAATGCTCAAAGTTACTGACCATCAGAGAGATGCAAATTAAAATGACAGTGAGCTATCACCTCACACCTGTCAGAATGGCTACCATCAACAAACCAACAAATGGCAAGAGCTGGCAAGGATGTGGAGTAAAGGTAACCCTAGTACACTGCTGGTGGGAATGCAGACTGGTGCAGCCACTATGGAAAACAGTATGGAGTTTCCTCAAAAAATTAAATATGGAACTGCCATTTGACCCAGTGATCCCACTTCTAGGAATATATCCTAAGCACCCTGAAATACCAATCATAAAGAATGTATGCACCCCTATGTGCATAGCAGCACAATTTACAATAGCTAAGATCTGGCAACAGCCCAACTGCCCATCAGTAGATGAGTGGATAAAACAGCGGTGGTACATTTACACCGTGGAATACTATGCAGCAGTAAAAAAAAAAATAATGTCTTACCTTTTGAGACAGCATGGAGGGACCTGGAAAGTATCATGCTGAGTATAAATAAGCCAGTCAGAGAAATACAAGTGTCACATGATATCACTGTTATGTGGAATCTAAGTAACAAAATAAACTGATGAATGGAGTGAATCCAGAGACATGGAAGCATGGAACAGAGTGTGAAATCTCACAGGGAAGGCGGGAGACAGTGTGTGGGTGGAAGGTAATCAATCAAAGACCTTGTATGCATACATTCATGGCCCACAGACACAGACAGTGGGGCGGTGAGGGCCTGGGGCAGGGGGTGGGAGAAGGCTGGAGGGAGTCAATGGGAGGAAAGGGGGGGCATATGTAATACTTTCAACAATAAAGAATTATTTTAAAAAATCATTTAAGAGGTCAAAATGTACTGCCATGAAAGACTCTGTATTGCAAGTATATAAGATAACCTCATTGAAGAAGTAGGGAGTGGAAATTATTGACCTAAGGAGCTTTGAAAATGATTGGTAACCGTAAGCCAAAGGCAAAAGGAACTGTGCATAAGCACTTTACTCTAGTTGACAAGTTGTTCTCCCTGGTGTAAGGGTTAACAAATGTAAAACCACTATGCACATATGGTGGAATTGAACAATTAAATAAATGGATGGTGGATAGGGTACTCTCATCTTCCACTGCTGGAGAGAGGGTTACAAGATGGAAAGGCTTGAACAATTAATTTAATACTGAATTGGAGGTGGAATCATTGGTATTAACTCATGTTAAGTTTATTATAAATACAGATGGTTACAAATAGAAATATTTATAGATAGGGATTTATATACATATGTTTTAGTACACACACATGTACTTCCATGCTCTGTCAGCTGAGAGGGTCTAGAGGTAAGGACACCCTGGGAGCAATGAGCACATTCAATGCTCAACTCTATTTCTAATATCATCCTCTAAGAAAAGGAACTAGGGCTCCTTGGAAAAATGGCTGATTCTAGGACTGGGGCAGAGAAATTAAAAATGAACCTGGACCATCTTGTAGTGTCATAAAATAAGGAAATGCTAAAAAAAATCCACAACAATGGATTTTGTCAGTGATATAGGAGCCAACTCAAAGAGAGATCTTCCAGTGGCCAAAGCAGGAACAATTTGAACAAAATAAAAAAAGTAGTATTGGATTATAACTCAAAGTATTATAAAATCTACTAGAGACCCGGTGTACGAAATTCGTGCACTCAGGGGGTCCCTCAGCCTGCTCTCACAGTCTGAGAGCACTTGGGGGATGTCAGTTGGACAACCTTAGTGCTGCTGCTGAGGTGGGAGAGGCTCTTGCCACCACTGCTGCTCTCGCCAGCCGTGAGTCCAGCTTCTGGCTGAGTGGTGCTGCTCCTGTAGGAGCACACTGACCATCAGGGGCAGCTTCTGCATTAAGCATCTGCCCCCTGGTGGTCAGTGTGTTTCATAGTGACTGGTCATTTCACTGTTTGGTCGATTTGCATATTAGCCTTTTTATTATATAGGATGTGACCATAGTGAAACAAATGACTACATGAATAACTTACTGGGAAGTAGACAAATATCCCATGCAGAAAAATTCCAAATTAGCTTTATAAATTTTTTCCCTTTCAAAGAGGTGGCATATAACTTCCAACCCCCTAAGTATGGTCTGTGCATAGTGACTTTCTTCCAAAGACTACAGTATACATAGGGGGAGGAAGAGTAACTATAGTGGAGACACCTCATAAACACTACCTCAGCCAGGTAACCAAGGTTAACATCAACAGTGGTAAGGAATGATGGTCACATGAACCTTTGATATGATGGGATTAGAATGTTACGTGACCTTTGTGGTCTTCCTTCCCAAACCCCAAACTCCAGTCTAATCATGAGAAACACATCAGCAAAAGCAAGGAAAGTCTGCAAAACTGTCAAAGGCTAGACAAACCTAAGGAGACCTAATGAATAAATGTAATGTGGTAAATTGAATGGGATCCTGTAACATAAAAAGGGACATTAAGGAAAAACCAAAGAAATCTGAATAAAGTATGAACTTTAGTTAATAACATTATATCAGTATTAATAGTAATAAATGTACCATACTAAAGTAAGAAGTTAATAATAGGGGAACTTAGCTGTGGAGTATATGAGGACTGTCTTTACTATCTTTGCAAATTTTCTATAAATTTAAAATTCTTCTAAACTAAGAAATTTTATTTAAAAACTAGAGGCCCGGTGCACAGGATTTGTGCACTGGTTGGGGGCATGGCCTGCGGGGATCAGCCTGCTGTTTGAACGCCGCTCATCCAGGTCAGCCAAGCGGCTGTGGGCCCACCCTCTGCAGCAGAGCAGAGCTCCCCCTGTGGGAGCACACTGACAACCAGGGGGCAGCTCCTGCATTGAACTTCTGCACCTTGGTGGTCAGTGTGCATCATAAAGACTGGTCGACCGGTCATTCTGGTCAGTCCGCCATTCGGTTGCTGGGCTTTTATTATATAGGATATAATATGACTAAGTGGTATATATTGAGCATTGTGTGATTATCCTTGCCTTGTTTGGAATGGGCTGTATTTGGAAATTTTGTTATACCTATCCAAGGTGGTGATCATAACTCTGGGGCTTATTTTGCAAGTATCAGGCATAGCACTATATTAACAATTTTATGATCAAAATATAAATTTAAACATCTCAGTCATTGGTGAGGAAGGTAGAAAGTTCTTTTCCCCATCCCCTGCTATAATTCATCCCTCAATTTAGTGAATGCTCTTGACACTTTTAGGTTACTTAGAAATATAGGAGCTTCTGTTATTCAGTGTCTTTAACAATTATGGCCACTTTCCTGATCCCCACAATTAAATGGGCTCCCTGTATAACCTTCTTCAAAACCTGTAAACAATGGAGATTACAATTTCTTTTCTCTATAAATTGAAATAATTGATTTATAAATAAATGATTCTATTCAAAAGCTTTAAAAAATTCACAGATGATAGTAATTTCATTCTCCCCCCTCATCATCACGAGCATTACCCCATCTTTATATTTGCTTTTTGCAGCCAAAGTTACTTGTAATATTCATTGGTAACTGTCTCTCAAATTTCTGCTAAGTCATTAACTCATTTGATATTAATTTAGCACCTGCTATTTGCCAGATGTTGACTTAGACTTTGTGATACAGTAGTGTATGAAATAGACAAAAACTTTTCTTTCATACAGCTTGGATTCTGTGAATTAGAAAGAGAGAAATTATAGGAAATTTAATAAATTATAGGACATCAGATCATAAGTTCTATGAAGAAAAATAAAAGCAAACAAGATAATAAAAGCTGATGAAGAGTATTATGTTATTTTTAAAAAATAGGATGGCAGATAATGTCTCTTGATAAGGATAAATTAGGGAATATACTTGATAATAATAAGGCAGTGAAACATGTGGTTGTATAGAGCAGTACTGTAGTTACCAAAATCCCTGAACCAGCAACATCAGCGTGATTTGGCAACTTGGTAGGAATGCATATCATTGCATCCCACCTTAGACCTAATGAATCCAAAACTCTGGGAGTGGGACTCAGCAGTACGTATTTTAACAAACCCTCCCTGTACTCCTAATGTAGCTAAAGTTTGAGAATCACTGGTGTAGGGGAAATTCATTTCATGTGGAAATAATAGCAAGTACAAACGCACTGGGAGAGGAGTATGCTTATTTTGTTTGAGGAACAGCAAGATCAAAGGTGGCAAAAGCAGAGTGAGTGAGGGTGAGAGAGCAATAAAAAAAATTGGAGATGGATGTAGAGGTTAGTGTGAAGATTTAGGAAACAAACTGTGCTGTGACTTATAGATCATGCTGTGACCTTGGTGTTTATTCTGAATTAGGCAACCTGTGGAATGTATTGAACAGAAGAGTGACATGATCTGACTGACATTTTTAGAGGATCTCTCTCTCTCTGTTTTGTTGATGGTGGACTGTAAGTGTGACTGAGTAGAAGCAGATAAGAAAGGAGGTTATTGTATTAACCTAACTCTCATTTTATGTAGGTAGACATACTGATTTTATAGCTTTGTTATGAGGATTGAAAGAATCATGACTGGTATACTACTTCTAGTTCCCTAAGTGATCATTGATTTCAAAATCAAGTCTATTAGTGTTGAAGTAAACACCTTGAGGTAAAGAAAAAATAATCAATGCATGTCTACTCTTATTCTTAAAAGTATCTAAGTAAAGGCGCTTTAGAAAGTTACTAAGTATAAAATCTTCTTTTTTGTTGTTGATAACCCTCACTCAAGGATATTTTTCCATTGATTTTTAGACAGAGTGGAAGGGAAGGAGGAGGGGGAGAGGAAGAAAGAAACATCCATGTGAGAGAGACACATGGATTGGTTGCCTTCTGCACATGTCCCAACTGGGAACAGGGATTGAGCCTGCAATGGAGATAGAATTGACCTGTGACCAGAATTGAACCTGTGACCCTTCAGTCCTTGGATGATTCTCTAGCCACTGGATTTTCTCCATTTGATTTTCTACTAAATCTTCTTTAAATTCATATAAGATGATTCTTGTGTCACAATATTACAAATGATTGTGGGAATATGCTTCCCTCTCTTCTGAGGCCCATGTGAAAATTATATTTCCCCATCTCCTTGAACATTAATAATATGCACTTAATGAGAATGGGCCTAGGTGGTGTGTATCAGTGTAACACGTCAGCTCATCTCAACCTCTGCCTTGGTGATGATGAAAACAGATCACTAGGATCTTCCTTTAGCTTGGGTCCTGAAGTAATAACATGAAATCTATAAATAATCACTTAACAAATACAACAATGTGGCAGTAAGAGCAGAATTAAGATTTGAACACAGGAACAGATAAGAAAAAGCCAGTGAGCAGTTTTATTTATGATATGAAATGTCCCTTATTAACAAAGTCTAGGAGTATTGTATTTATTACAGAGACTAGGGTAAAGAGTATAGGGCATTGTTTGGGGTCTGAAATTGTTATCTGAGCTCGTGCTAGGGAGGTGGAGGTTCTTGGGACTCTGATGAAATAAACATTTTCAGAAGACCCTCCGGATGGGCTGTGGAAGAAGGCTTTATTTGCGTGGAGTTACATTTCTCAGGTTCCAAAATCCCATTTCCCCTAAGCCATTCCTGAAAGAGGGGCAGCTGGGAGTTCCTCAGAGCCAGAGGCAGGGCCAGTGCCCAGAGCTTCCGTTCCATGTTGCAGTCGAATGTAGTTCAGTTCCCAGGCTAATTAAAGCCCATCAATCCATGTGTGTGGAGTCCAACATGGCTGTGTACCACTTTTGCACAGGGAAGCACAACCCCCACAGCATGAGTCCCAAAATATCCTGGTGTGTGTGTGTGAGCTAGAAGACAGAGTGAACTTCCTTAGTTTGGAAGTGTTTCAAGTGCCTGTAGTGGCCACGCCCATCCTGTCTAATTATCTGTTTCCAAGTGTGATTGACAAGAAGGCACTTTCCCAGGTCACTCAGACCTTACTGGGCTCCCATCTATCTGGTCTTCTCTTTCCTCCTTTCCTGTTAAATAATAACCAGGTTATTATAACGGCATCACAATTAATGAGCTATAATGCCTTAATAAAGACAGATTCCCAGTTATAGACTTCCTTTCTTATGATATAGAAGGAGAGGACTATGCTTAGAGGGGCTGGGAATGTGATTTATGGGCTGGGAGTTCAATAGAGCTAGACTCATGCCATTACTCCAGTATATTTTCAGCAAGTTCTCAGCTTGCTCTCGCTCTCTTGTCACACTTGCTTTGCTCTTACTCTTGAGCTCTGAGTTGTGGTATAACTTTAGATGAGCAAGCATGTGTAAAGGCAGTTAGTACACCCCACATTTTTTTTAAAATAGATATTTTTATTGATTTCAGAGAGGAAGGGAGAGGGAGAGGGAGAGAGAGATAGAAACATCAATGATGAGAGAGAATCATTGATCAGCTGCCTCCTGCATGCCCCCCACTACTGGGGGTTGAGCCTGCACCTCGGGCATGTGCCCTGGACTGGAATCGAACCCGGGACCTTTCAGTCTGCAAGCTGATACTCTATTCACTGAGCCAAACCAGAAAAGACCACCCCACATCCTTTCAAATGTCTACTACTTAACACTTAATTTGTGGCAGCCCTGTTATAGAGAGTGGGATAAAGTACCAAGTGAAACACAAAAATACCTGTCTTCAGGGAGCATAAAAAATGAAAGCAATCACTGCAGATTTCTTACCTTTCATTTTCTACAGATAGTGTTCCTTCCACTTGCAAAACTCTGCTATATTAGCTCTCCTTTTCTTTCTCAAAACCCTTTCTAATTTTTGTTAGTATGGAATGCTGGACATGGTCAGTTTTTGCATTAATAGTGGAAGGTAAAGTAAGACTATATATTTTTTTCACTTTATAATCTTATTATATGGAAAATGGTAGATCTATTTTAAGACTGCATTCTCTAGCCATGAAACTAAGAAAATCTGAGAGCCACAACATAATAATAGAACCTTTCATCCAAATGTGACTATTTTAAAACATTTTCCCAATTTTCCCTACTGCTCCTTCACAAATTTTTGTTTCTGGTCAAAGATCCAATCAAGGATCACTGACTACATTTGGTTGCCACATCTCTTTAACTTTTTAATGTAGAAGATTTCCACCACTGTTTTTGTCTTCTATAGCAGTGATATTTTGAAGATACCAGGTCAATTGTCTTATAGGATCCCTCACATTTTGACTTATCTAAATGTTTTCTTATGGTTAGATGCATGTTAAATATTGTTTTATAAGAATTCTATCAATGTAATGTGTACTTCTTATTACAGTGTATCAGAAAAGATGTAATGCCAACATGTCCTGTGACGGCTATGCTAATTTGAAGACTGAATTAACATGGTGTTTTCTAGCTCTCTTCATTGTAGAGGTGCTTTTATCCATTGCAATTAATAAGTTGTGGCTTTACATTAGGGACCATATTAACATCCTGTCCTCCTACGTTTCACCTAATGGTTTTAACATCTGTTGATGATTCTTGCCTAAATTAATAAATGTATTCGTGGTTGCAAAGGTCATTGGTAATCTTCTAATTGTATTGTTACATGTAAATATATTAGCTAGAATATTTTTATGCACTGAAGAGCTTCCACTTATCTCTTGTTTTTGAGTATTACTATGGACTTGGATATTTTTAAATATTCAATATAATATGAACCATTACCATTATTATTTGTGATGTTGAAATTGTCCTAATTTGACCAGTTGGAGGCCAGTCAGGGAAACTCTTGTTTTCCTGTGGTAACCTAATGGTATCTTTTAAATGTTAATGCAAAACTTTATTTCTTAAAGCCTGAAGACATATATTTTATTATTCCAGTGACAAAAATTGTGTTTCTTTTATATTTCACCCAGTAACTTAGAAATGATAATTCTAAGCATCATTTTATGCAACCGAATGAGCAGAGCAAAAAAAAGTATTGAATCACTTTACAAATGATGAACTTTTCCCAACAAGCTAAACATAAAATACCGGTATCACAGCTGTTCTCAGATGCACTTTTTTCATTGCTGATCTTTCTGGGGGAAAAAAACCTGTAACCTTTTAATGAGGGTTAATTAGAAATGGGAAATATGTCACAGAAATCTCAGGAAACTCACTAGTGTTCTTGAGTGGTATTGGGTAATGGGTAATAATGATTTATCACTCTTCATGGTTGCTGATAAAGCAATTCTCAATAAAGTCTTGGAAATGTGTTACCATTGATATAAAGTATATTATTTTTAATTGGCCATTTCATCGATAGCTGAGAAACAGATCACACCATCTATCAGGAGGAAACCTTGTTTTACAATCACTGCTGCATATGTGTAATACATGTTTAATATTAGGTTTTCTGTGACCATTGAAGTTTGCTCTTTCACCATTTCAGTATAGAAAGTAAATGCTCACCATTTTTGAATGTTTTTTTCCTGGTACTTTGTATAATTATAATGAACTAGAGGCCCAGTGCACAAAATTTGTGCACGGGTAGGGTCCTTAGGCCTGGCCGGTGATCAGGGCTGATCAGGGCCTTCCGGCTGCTGACCAGGGCCTTCCCTGGCTATTGGCTACTGGCCGGGGCTTTCCTTCATTCCACACCACCCCCTGGGTGGTTAGCACATGTCATAGCGAGCAATGGAACTCCAGTGGGGACACTTCCCATATTAGACTTTTATATATAGACTAGAGGCCCGGTGCACAAAAATTTGTGCGCTGGCAGGGGTGGGGTGTCCTCCTGGCCTGTGCCCTCTTGCAGTCTGCGACCCCTCAGGGGATGACCCCCTGCTGGCTTAGGCCCTCTCCCTGGGGATTGGCCCTAAGCTGGCAGTCAGACATTCCTCTAGCAGTCTGGGAGCCCTCGGGGAGGGGCCCCTGAC
>NW_006295560.1:763763-777980 GCF_000327345.1 Myotis davidii | reverse complement strand
CCCCACTGGGGTGCCTGGCCAGTCTGGGTGAGGGGCTGAGGGCCGTTTTCAGGCTGGTGGGTGACTGAAGCTCCCAACTTCTCTTTTATTTCTTTGTTCTTTTTTATTCTGGGATTTTATTTACCTTCTATGGCTGTCACTGTTGCTGAGAGCCATCTTTAGCTCTGAGGCTCGGCTCCAGCTCTGAGACCTCGGCTGCTGAAAGCAGGTATTTGGGTTTGTTTGGCTTCTATAATTGAAACACTGTTGCAGTTCCAGCTCTGAGGCCCAGCTGGCTGAAAGCAGGTTTCTGGGGTTTGTTTAGCTTCTATAATTGCAACATTGTTTCTTTGAGTGCAGCTCAGAGCTGGGCTGAATCAGGCAGGGAACCTTGGCTTCCTCCATCACTGGAGCAAGCAAGCCTCCTGTTTGCTTCAGCTGCCTGGCTTCCGGCAGCCATCTTGGCTGACAGTTAATTTGCATATCGCCCTGATTAGCCAATGGGAAGTGTGTTGGAGGTACAGTTAATTACCATGTTTGTCATTATTAGATAAGATATTTGCCCTTTGGGCTTAACTACATTAAATTATTTTGCCATCTAAGTATGGCTTTCACAAGTAGATAAATGATCTTTACAGTTCTAGCACCATTTGTGGCACACATATACATTCAATATAACTTTTATTTTCTTTTTAAAAATATTTTAATTGATTTCAGAGAGAAGAAAAGAAAGAGAGAGATAGAACATCAATGATGAGAGAGAATCATTGATTGGCTGTCTCCTGCATGCCCCCCTCAGGGGATCAAACCCACAACCTGGGCATATCCCCTGACTGGGAATTGTACCTGGGACCTCTTGATTCATGAGTCAGTGCTCAATCACTGAGCCACACCCAGCTGGGCCAATACATATTTTTATAAAAAGTAGATTAAGAATTAAAGAAAGAAAGAAATGTGTGGTGGAGTGTGATGGTGTCTAATAAAGATGCACCTTTTATTCTTGGCTGATCTTGTCCTGTAGCCAGGTCTCAATCTCTCATTCCTTTCTTGCAAAGCCTGTCCCTAATGAAGCTAAACTAGGCAATTTGACATATGGGGTGGGAGATGTGGAAGAGTCAGACCAGAACCTCACCCAAGGAAAAAGGAAAAGGGTTAGGAGACTGGCTAAGTGTGAAAAAAACCTCCTCATTAGAAAGTCCTAAGAGTATCACAACCAAATACGTTAATAGTTTGCAGGGAGGTGACTGTGGGGAGATGGCATTTGCAAAATATTGAAGCTCTAAGCCCAGAGATATTTTTCATAACACTTTTGCATTGATCCAGTTTTCTCCCTTTGGCTGAAGATGTATGGTTGCTGACTCCAAGTTCCATCTAGGAATCCAAAAATCCTAAAATATATAAATTTTCCTGAACAGAAGCACTTGTGGATTATTAATGTGAGTTATTTCCCCAAAAATGAGCAAATCCCTTATATAAAAATATTTTTAAATCACTTAAGAGAATTTGGCTCCTTCTCAACCCTTATAAGACCCCACTTGTTCAGAAAGTGTCCCAGATGCCCCTGTAGGGAATGAGAGGATAAAGCTATGCTACACAGAAATATTTGCTGTTCTCAATGTAGGTAACTGCCTTAATTCTGTTTAAGAAATTGTCAACTCACATCTAATGTATTTCTTCCTGACAAATCTTACAAGTGGTTTCCTGAATAAGGGTTCACTTTAATTTAGGGGCAATATAGTATCTATTTGTATCGGTTGTATCTTGCTTTCTGAAATTACTTCATGGTACTGGTAACTACCTAACATGAGTAATTATATTTAAACACTGTAGTTTTTCTATTTATTTAATTATTCATCTCTTCTTGCATTGGAATATAAGCTCCATGAAGGCAAAGACTTTGTAGTGTTCACAACTGTGGTATCAACACCAGAAAAGTAGCTTAGCTTTACTTAGAGTATATGCTTGATAAGCATTTATTGTGAATGGCATACTGGTACTTACATGATTTTGTGGGTTTAGGAGCATATATAATCTGTCCTATTCTTTATTCCACCCATCTATCTGAAGCAGAATACAGTGCTCTCCTCATGCAAAAATGAAATGAAGCTTTTTATCTGAGGTACCCTTGTGAGGATAGAGGGTGCACTGGGGATAAAGTATGACCTTTGCTCTGGGAATTGAAGTCTCTATTCGGAAAGTCTTACCTCTTGCTCTATTCTCTCAACCTCAAACCTTTAAATATTGTATGTGAAATGGAAATACCAGTTTTGACTTCTCTTCTCCATTATTATTTTTGCTCTTCTGTGTATATGTGGGGCAAGGGAGTGCTGTATTTTCACTATACAGCACTCAGAATTTACTCAGATCAACAGATGAATTAGACCTTGAGAAATGCTAATCATGCCAGTCATTTCTGTAGGCCAGTTGAGAAAGGTATTTCCTTTTTCCCCCCTTTTTGCTATCTCTCTTGTTGAGAGTGTGTCTAGAATTAAATGTATTTCTATTATTGTAGCTCTCAATCTATTCATTATCTGGTGTCTGCTCTACTCCCATTATTCCTCGCTAGCAGTCAATTCATCCTTGCAATTGACTTGGTCATCTTAGTTAGCAATAGTAGGCATGGCCTCTGGATGTGAGCTACAGAGGGAGATATTTCATTATAACAAGATGGAAAGCCCCATCCAGAAGTTTAGTACTCAAAGGTAGGGTATGAAATCTCCAAACCCTTCATTTCACCCTGCAGGAGACTCAAAGGGAGAACTCTTTTGATTTCCACCTTTGCCTCACTGAGGGTAACACCTAGCCAGGCAACTCTTTGCTTAACTTGAGTTTCACAATAATCACATTTGCCTGTGTTAATTCAATTTCCTAATATAAAATTTCTAAAGAAACATCTAAAATTCTTGTTGTAGAAGGAGCATTAGGGTAAATGATAGAAAGGGACGTTTAGGGGAAAGTGAGCCCAAGATTGCATTACAAAAGCTAGAAAGGATGAGAGAGAAACATCAATCAGCTGCCTCCTGCACATATCCTACTGGGGATGTGCCCGCAACCCAGGTACATGCCCTTGACCGGAATCGAACCTGGGACCTTTCAGTCCGCAGGCCGACGCTCTATCCACTGAGCCAAACCGGTTTTGGCTAGAAAGAGGAAAATTTCAAAGGCACAAACAAAAGTACTAAGTAGCAAAAGGAAATCTTCAAAATGTCCTTGAAGATGTCAATATTTCAAATTATTTTTCAGAGCATCCAAAGCCCTTCATTATCTAATACCAAATTATTTTTCATGATGATTTCATAGCACTGTACTCTTTGCTCTGGATGTACTTTAATATGCACACTTATGCTTATGTGTGCTGGCTAATATTGTTTCCTCTACCTATAATTCTTTTCTCTGTCTCCTTTCTCTATCTAGTAAAACAATTGCCATATTGTCAGCTTATATGAAGTATATATTATTATTATTCTCTTTATATATGTCGAAACTGAAGTTAATAAATTTTGTCTTTTCATACCAATTTAATAACAATTGTCACTAAGTGTACAATTGTTAAAGAAATTGTCAACTCACATCTAATGCATAACATAAAATGTTTGACTTAATGGACATCCTCCTGGATAGAAAAGCTAGGCTCAAAAATATTAATCATAATTTATTTATAGCTTCCTCTTTTACTTAATTTTGTTCCACATCAGACTTTGTGGTGCACAAAATAAGAATGATAAGAATGCTGATGAGGGTGAGGATGACTATTTCTCTACTGGTTATCTCCCAATTTAATAGCAGCAAAAAATAATTAGCTCTTCAGGCTTAACAAAAGTCAATCCAGAGAAGATACGCTGAGCCCCAGGTAGCATGGGCTTCTCTGTTTAACTCTGAGCACAGCAACCATGTCAATAGATCTACCTATATTTTTCTTTGATCTTTGTCCTATTTTATCAGCTAGAAGCTAAAAATCAGAACAAATTATGCCCAGAAATGTGCCATGATTTAGGGGAATCCAAGTATTTCATACAGCCCAGAACTCATGGGGAGAGAATTCCAAATAAAGAAAATTGACAACCATTCTAGATTATGATAACAACAATGATGATGAACCATAAAAGATAAGAAAGAACATGTTTTCCCTAGTTATGACGTTTTCACCATTTCCATTTCTATTTGGTCTTGAAGAAGACCCTCTGAATTTCATCTGAATATTTTTGAGACCGAACATCCTTTCCTATCACGATGTGCCAAGCATAATTAGGAAAAGTAAAAAACACAGAATGATTTAAAATAAAAAAATAAACATTAGAACTTGTCTTTTTAAGCAATGACTTTATTTTGAAGTACAAATGGCATTATATAGATGAATAATAGTTATGGTAAGATGAAACAGTGAATTTAAACAAAGATAGTCATACCACCCAAATAGAATTTCATCAACGAAAAATATAGTTGTAAGTAAATGAATCAACATTTACCCTATTTATTCTAAAGCAATCTCATTCTGTTTTTTTTCTCCCATCTATTGTTTGATTTATGTTTTGTTTCCTGTTGACAAAGATTAACTAAATATTACTACAAAGTAATTTTTATGTAGCATTAATTATAAATGTCTCTCTGGAATAATGTGAAAGCAAAAACTCATTTAAAAAGCCTATCACCTACAGTGCATACTAATAAATTAAAATCAACAGATGAGATACCAACCCCTTTCTCACAAATAGAAATATCTTTCTTGATCCATTTGAGTTCACATGTCACAAATTCATGGTCTATGGTTTAATTTCCATAATACGTTAATATTATTAATATACTTTAAATACATTTACACTCTTACAAATCATCCTGGGCCGTGCAGTACATCACATCTACAGTAAAACTGTTAAGTTGTGATTTTGTAATTAAGATAAAATACTCATATGCTTGATGTACATTAGTTAATTAAATCTAAAGTAGAAAAAGAAGAGATACACACACACAAGTACAAGTAAAACTGGGGAAATCTGAACAATATCATTGTATTGTATCACTGTCAATTTCCTGATTGTTGTATGTTGCTATTGTTTTTGCAAGATGTTACCACTGGGGGGAACTGGGTGAAGGATATATGGGCTTTCTGTATTGCTTCTTACAATTGCGCGACTCTACAATGATCTGAAAACAAAATGTTTACCTAAAATATACAAGAAAATATTTACCTTGTATTTGACAGAGAAAGAGAGAGAGAAAGAGTGCTTTGGGAAATAGGAATTGAAGAGAATCAAAAAAAGAGAACTTAAAACCACTGCCATTGGGGCTGCATTTAAGAGCCAAGAATGCTATAGGACACTCAAAGTAGCCAGTTTTGAAGATACTGCATAATTTTATTTTACTCTGGTATGAAGTTACCCTAGCTGGAGTGAATAGCTTATATTTTTAGGTATGCTCCTATGGGTTTCTTGTATTTGTTTCTTCTTAGTCACTCTGAAATAAGTCAGTCTTCATATAAATTTACACTAAATTATCCATATTGCTTCATGCTGCAATGTCCATGATAGGAGGTAGAAGTTAGAAATGCACATAATTGAGGATCGTGTGAAAGATTAACCCATTGATTCCATATTTTCCCTCTTGCTTGTTGAAATTTTAATTGTTCCGATTAAAGTTATCAATTTATAAAGATATCTATTTTCTCTACATTCATCTATGATTTTAATGTAACCTCAACACAAACAATCCAGATGATTCTATTATAGAAATAATTCAACAAGTTGAACATTAAGTTTATATGACAGTATGAAAAAAACAACATGAGAACTGTCAAGAAATACTTTCAAAATAAAAATTAAGGGAACTAACATTATTTTAAACCAAAATATGAAATAATACTAGTAATTGAAACAAGGTAGAATTGGTGGAGGGTAAAACAAAAGTTGATGAAACAGTTCAATTCTTTGAACCCCTAAGTTATATGCACAAATAACCAAATATTATTAGTATTTTAATGATCCATTAGCTGACAACTTAGTTCCCCTTAAATTCCTTGGAAACCAACAAGTGGAAACCACTTGCCTCACAAAATTACTTGTTATCTAGTAATTAGAGTTATTCACTTTCCCCAAATCAAGATGATTCTATTACGGAACAATCATCTCTGTTTGCTATCCTGGAAGTTTTTTCCACCTGGGGCAATGTTTAGGGATAGAACACAGGTTTTCTTTCTTTTACAAGGACCAAAGGAGTTTGTAAAAGTGGAGGAGGGAAAGGAGAACCAGCACCTTCATCACATGTGTGCCCTTCCTAGGAAGATCCAGCAGTTTTACCAAGCATTCAAAGAAGAACTAACATATATCTTCTTCCAACTATTCCAAAATATTCAAGAGGAAGGCAAACTTTCAAGCTCTTTTTTATGAGGCCTTATCTTAATTCCAAAACCAGATAAAGACACTACAGAGAAAGGGAATTACAGGCCAATATCCCTGATGAACATGGATGCCAAAATCCTCAGCAGAATATTAGCAAACCGGATCTAGCAATATATTAAAAAGGTCAGACACCATGACCAAGTAGGACTTATTCCAGGGATGCAAGGCTGGTACAATATTCACAAATCAATAAATGTGATACATCACATGAACAAACTGAAAGATAAAAATCACATGATCATATTAACAGATGCAGAAACAGCATTTGAAAAAAATTCAGCACCTAATTTTGATAAAAACTCTCAGCAAAGTGGAAATAGAGGAATCATACCTCAACTTAGTAAAGCCATATATAACAAACCTACAGCCAACATAATACTCAATGGACAAAAAACTAAAAGTGTTTCCCTTAAGATCAGGAAAAAGACAGGGATGCCCACTTTCACCACTGATTCAACATAGTACTGGAAGGCCTAGCCAGAGAGATCAGACCAGGAGAAAAAATAAAAGGCATCCAAACTGGAAAGGAAAAAGTGAAACTGTTGTTATTCACAAATGACATGATATTGTACATAGAAAATTTTAAAGACTCCAGCAACATGAGATTTAAAAAATGAATTCAGCAAAGTAACAGCACACAAAATTAACATCAAGAAATCGACGGCATTTTAATACACCAATGACTCTCAGAAAAAGAAACAATAAAACAATTCCATTTATCATTGCAACAACAACAACAAAATAAGATACCTTAAAATAAACTAAACTAAGGAGGTAAAAAAAAAACCTTGTACTTGAAAAACTACAAGACACTGAAAAAGGAAATAGAGACCCTGGCTGGTTTAGCTTGGTGGATGGAGCTTCTGCCTGCGGACTGAAGGGTCCCGTGTTCAATTCCAGTTGGGGGCATGTGCTTGAACTATGGGCTTGATCCCCAGTGGGGTATATATGAAATAAAAGTAGATACAAACAAATGGAAGAATATACTGTGTTATGGATTAGAAGAATTAACATCACTAAAATGTCCATGTTTCCCAAAGCAATCTATAGATTCAACGGAATCCCTATTAAAATCACAGATCTAGAGCAAATACTCCAAAATTTATATGGAATCAAAAAAGACCTTGACTAGCCATAGAAATCTTGAGAAAGAAAAACAAAGTCAGAGGGATCACAATACCAGATATCAAATTATACTATAAAGACATTGTCATAAAAAAAAGCCTGATACTGGCATAAGAACAGGCATACAGATCAATGGAACAGAACAGAAAACCCAGAAATTTACCCAAGCCATTAAGCTCAGTTAATATTTGACAAAGGAGCCAATAGCATAAAATGGAGTGAAGACAGTCTCTTTAATAAATGGTGTTGAGAAAATAGGACAGCTACATGCAAAAAAAAAAAAAAAAGAAGAAGAAAAGAAAAGAAACTAGACCACCAACTTACACCATACACAAAAATAAGCTCAAGATGGATAGACTTAAATGTAAGTCATGAAACCATAACAATCCTAGAAGAAACCACAGGCAGCAAAATCTCAGAAATCTCTCATAGCAATATGTTTACAGATACATCACCTAGAGCAGTGGTTCTCAACTTGTGGGTTGCCAACTTGTGGGTCGCAACCCCTTTAGGGGTTGAACGACCCTTTCACAGGGGTCGCCTAAGACCATCAGAAAACACATATATAATTACATATTGTTTTTGTGATTAATCACTATGTTTTAATTATGTTCAATGTGTAACAGTGAAAATATATTCTGCATATCAGATATTTACATTATAATTCATAACAGTAGCAAAATTACAGTTATGAAGTAGCAATGAAAATAATTTTATGGTTGGGGGTCACCACAACATGAGGAACTGTATTAAAGGGTCCCAGCATTAGGAAGGTTGAGAACTACTGACCTAGAGCAAAGGAAACTAATAGGAAAATAAACAAATGGGACCACATTAAAATAAACTTCTGCACAGCAAAAGAAACCATCAACAAAACGACAAGAAGGCCCACTGCATGGGAGAACATATTTGGCAATGATACATCTGATAAGAGGCTAATCTCCAAAATATATAAGGAACTCATACAACTCAACAAAAGGAAAACACAAAATACAATTTAAAAATAGGCAAAGGACCTAAATAGACACTTCTCCAAAGTGGACATGCAGATGACCAAGATACATATGATAGAATGCTCAAAGTCACTGATTATCAGAGAGATGCAAATTAAAATGACAATGAATTATCACCTCACACCTGTCAGAATGGCTCATAGAATGGTCAACAAATGACTAGTGCTGCCGAGAATGTGGAGAAAAGGGAACCCTAGTACAGTGCTGGTGGGAATGTAGACGTGGCCACTGTGGAAAAATCACCTCATTAAAAGCCTTGGTCTCAGGTCTATAATACTCTATAGAGTTTCCTCAAAAAATTAAATATGAAACTCCCATTTGTCCCAGTGATCCCACTACTAGGAATATATCCCAAGAAACCAGAAACGCCAACTGCTGGTAGGAATGCAGACTGGTGCAGCCATATCGAAACCAGTATGGAGTTCCCTCAGAAAATTAAATATGGAACTGCCATTTGACCCAGTGATCCCACTTCTAGGAATATATCCTAAGAATCCTGAAACACCAATCAGAAAGAGTACATGCACCCCTATGTTCACAGCAATGCATTTTACAATAACTAAAATCTGGAAACAGCTCAAGTGCCTATCAGCAGATGAGTGGATAAAACAGTGGTGGTACATTTACACAATGTAATACTATGTAGCTATAAAAAAGAGGTTTTCTTACCCTTTAAGACAGCATGGATGGACCTGGAGAGTTTTATGCTAAGCAAATTAAGCCAGCCATAGAAATACAAATATCACATGGTTTCACTTGTATGTAGAATCTAATGAACAAAATAAACTTATGAACAAAATGGATCCAGAGATATTGAAACATGGAACAGACTGACGGATCTCAGAGGAAAGGGGCAGCACAAGAAAAGGATTAATCAGGGCACTTATATGCATATAGGCAAAGCCCATGGACACAGACAATAATACAGTAAAGGCCTGGGGTGAGGGTGGGAGTGGATTTGAAGGGGTCAATGGTGGGAAAAAGAGGGACATTGGTAATATTTTCAACAATAAAGATACAGTTTAAAAAGAAGAGTCTATGGAAGGACCTGAGTATTACTATCTTTGTACAATCCATGCTTCCCATTGTAGGGAAGTCTTTGCCTGCGCCAGAGTTACACATGTGCTAGATTGAACACCTCTGACGTAAGTCAAAATGGCATTTATTTTTATTTGACCAGAAGTTCAGATATTGGCAGTCTCTGAGTTAACTCTGTTTCCACAGTGTCTTCTGAGACCCATACTCATTCAGTTCTTTACTGATAGAAATTTTATGGCTCCAAGTAGCTCCAAGCATCATAGTCTTAAGTGGTGACATCAAAGGAGAAAACAAGGGAGGAAAGATTATACCTTTTTCAGAGAGAAGCAACTTCCCCAGAGGCCTACAGCAGGTTTTCCATTTGCCAGATAAGAGGTACATGCTCACACTTAGATCAGTCAAAGGCAATGGAAACAGAATTGCCATAGATATATTAGACCAATTGCGATCCAGCTTCTGATTAACTGGGGCTATGTACATTAGCAGTGTCCAAGAAATCAGAATGTTTTTAGCAAAGAATTGAAGTGTAGTGGCAGAAGTTGCCAATGCTTTTCACATATCCTCTAAGATTATTGTATTATTTGTGTGCTCTTTACCACGTTTAACTACACCAAGTGCTTATGTGCTGTCACTCCAAACAACCAGCACCTGTCTCTCTCTCTGTTTGAGGACTGTCCTCCGGCTGCCAAACCTGCTTTGTTTGGGTGCTTGGGGAGCCAGAAGTGCCTGGGAATTTACTCTGTCTTTCCACGTTCCCTGCCAGGAGATGTTTAAGCAGAAATTGACAAGTGCGGGGAGCAGAAATGCTCCGGCTCCCTTGTGCCATGATGAATACAGGTCTCAATTATAATCGACATTGTCTCTAAAGCTCCTCTGTGGGATTTAAAGTTACTTCCACAGGACTTTGCTTGATATTTTACCCTTACTTACGCCCCTCCCCATTCCAGCCTTTCTTTCCCACTCTCCTAACACTTTTCCCAGAAATACTTCCTAGCAAATCACTTTTGCATAAGCCTTTGCCTCAGGGTCTGTTTCTGGAATACCCAGCCTAATATAAGAGAGTAGGCTATTGGGTAATCATCAAACTTTTCGGGAAATCCCGGAATAGAGGGCTTTGGGTTAGAGATACCTGGGGAGAAAGCATGTGACTAGTTCAGCGCTTGCAATATAGAGCCTATCAGTGAATCTTAAAGCAGCAAACAAATTTGCTAGCTTACTTCCACAACATGTATAACTTTCAAACAGACTCACTCCCCAAAGATTTCTTGGTATGGAGCAGATAATTGTGAAAATAAATTCCAAACCTATAATGCTTTGGTTTATGAAATATAGCCCGATATAATTTTATCACACAAATCCCTTGTATAAATGAGAGAATTTAAAATTGAGGCATCTATGGATGTGGAATTTTATATGTTTAGACAATAAAAAATACATTAGAATTACTTTATAGTTCCCCAGTAGGACTCAGAGTAGCAGAATTATCTTTCCATGTTATACAAACTATGTCTCTAAAATGATAAGATCAATTCCCCAACTACATGCTGAAATCTGTTTTCTGATTTGAAATCTATCTTATTACTTGATAGCAGTACCTCATATGTGGAATCTCTGTGTATATTGTACCATTCCTTGAAAATATTTATATGTTTAAATGTATTAAAATCACTTTTAAAACTATTTTTGTGAGAGTCTATTAATAGATAGGGATGGCTGGATAGATAGATAGATAGATAGATAGATAGATAGATAGATAAATAGATATATCACATTTCTCACTGGAATGAAGGGTTGCTGAACAGATATTCCTTAAGAAGTTAAGCTACATTGGAAATCACACATGTTGACTATACCAATAGGAAAAATTGGTGAATGAAATAATAGGTAATAAAATTATCTCTGTAAATCCATCTGTCCACTATATTCAGTGCACTATAATATATATCTTTTAAATTGAACCTCATAGTAACTCCTTTTGAATTAAATCTAATTATCCCCATTTTTGCATACAGGTAAAATGAACTTCATCAGGATTTAAGGTACTTTCACAAAGATATACAGCAAATCAATAAGAGGTCTTAGATTTAAACACAGGTCTACATGCACCTTAAGTATGTGGTACTAAACCATTGTGTCTGCACCATTTTATGAGACAAGAAATTTATCTCTTTTGGGAAAATCACTCTGAATTGTTCTACTGATGTTATGCTAAGCAAAGCACAGTGCACTTCCCATTCATTCTGTAGATATGATCAGTAATAGCATGAATCTGAGCAAATAAAGGTAGAACCTGAACTAACAGTGATGGATCGAAGAGCAAATCCATGGGTTTTCCTGCCAAAATACCTCCTGACCCCTATGGCCAGAAGTTTGGTTCCCATGCATTTCAGGAACATGACAGAAAAATCAGAAACTTATTCCCCATAGAAAGTAATAAGCCATATGCAGGTTCTTTCAAACTTCAGTTCATAAAATGGAACCATCTGAATGTCACAGAACCAGAGTACAAAATTCTTACCTCTAAGGTGAAGAGATTTGACTAAATTTGTGCATCTTTTTATTTTTGTCAAATGACATCATAGTGGCATTATTTCCAGTGCTCAGTTCCAAAGAGAATAACGAGAAAAAGAAAAGATGTGGCTAGTTATAGAATTAAAGGATGTATTGATGTGAGAAAGAGAAGAGTTTATGCTTCATTATCTATATTTTCAGACCACAGTAGCAAATTTGGAAATCTAACATCATTTAAACATTATTTAATTTCTTGGCCATATTTGTCGCTGGGATTTTTTTTTTCAGTTACTTTATTTTATCCTTTGGCCTCAAAATCCAGCTATAGGATCCTTCACTTTTCCTTGTCTTTCTAGCTCCTCATTTTTCCCCTTGGCTACTCTTGACTTATCTATGGCTGACTAATGAGAGCCAACATTTCTCCTCCTCCTCCTTTTGGTTAATAGTTTCATTGAGATGTAATTTACATAAGATAATACCCATTGTAAGTGTACAATTCAATGATTTTTAGTAAATTTATGGACTAGTGCAATCATCACCATAATCCAGTTTTAGACCTTTTTATCACCTGGAAAGATCCTTAATGTCCATTTGCAGTCAATCCTCATACTAACTTCTAATCCCAAAAACCATTAGTCTGCTTTCTGTTTCTATACATTTGAGTTTTCTAGACATTCCTTATAATGCATTTCTGTGACATACAGTGTTTTTGAATCTGGCTTCTTTCACTAATCATGTTTTTAAAGTTCTTATATGTTGTAGCATGTTTCAACAGTACGTTTCTTTGACTGATGGTGTTCCATTATACAAAATACCACATTTTGTTTATTCATTCACCATTTGATAGACATTTGGATTGTTTCCAGTTTGGGAACATTTTGAATATGTTGCATGATCATTTATGTGAAAGTATTTGTGAGAACAATGTGTTTTCATATCTCTTTGATAGACACCTAGGACTGGAATTATTGGGTTGTATGGTCAATTTATGATAAACTTTTAAAGTAGTACCAAACTGTTTTCAAAATGGCTACACCATTTTGCATTCTCAACAGCAGTGCATTAGGTTCTAGTGTCTCCACATTCCTGCCAAAACTTTAAGTTTTCTTAATGGTGTGATTTGAAACACAAAGGTCCAATTTATCTTTTTTTTTTTCATTTTGTGGATCTTGCTTTTGGTGTCATATCTAAGAACTCTTTGCCTAACTCAAGTTCATAAAGACTTTTATTCCTATGTTGTTCTCTAAAAGTTTCATAGTTTTGGCTCTTATATTTAGATCAGTTATCCATTTTGAGTTAATTTTTGTGTATGTTGTGAAGAGTCTAAATTCATCTTCTGCATGTAAATATCCAAGTGTATTATATTGTCTTATAATGTGGATATCCAATTGTCTTATAGTAAGATTGCTGAAACTAAATTACCTTTGCCCATTTGTCAGTTTGGCCATGAATCTATATGACTGTCCTATGCCAATACCACATTGCCTTGATTACTATGGCTTTATTGTAAGTTTGAAATAGGAAAGTATAAGTCTTCCAATTTTATTCTTTTTAAAGATTATTTTACTTATTCTGGGTATTTGCATTTCCATCAAAATGTTAAGATCAGTTTGTCAGTTTCTACCCAAAATAATCCGGCTAGGATTTTGATAAAGATTATGTTGAACCTATAGGTAAACTTTGGGAGAATAACTATAGTAATAATATTGTGTTTTCCAATCCATGGCTACATTGAACTTTTTAGTAAGGAAGAGTTAGCACATTCAATACTATAAGAAAAGGGGTTGGCATTAGGTGCATAGACAGTCTATCCATTCTATCAATATTAAGCCCAATTACAGTGAGCAGCTTGATAGAAAAAGAATGAGACAATTTTGTTCTGATTGCTTCCATTTTTCTTAACTAGATTAGTAATAAGGTCATCACCTAAGAGCTAGAACAAGGAGTTATATTTAATGAGATAAAGAGTTGTAAAAAATTCTTTAGGGAGTGCAAAAATGACTTGACTAAGGGGTTATGAGAGAATTGGGAGACTATTGAGAGTATTTTGTTACCTCTTTGGAGAATACTGTGACTGCTGACATAAGAATTGGTTCATGCTAGCTTGCTGGGTATATATTCCCTGGCATCTCAGGCAATAGCCAGCATAAAAAAATAGC
>NW_006295560.1:759078-763676 GCF_000327345.1 Myotis davidii | reverse complement strand
GCAAATATCAAAAAATTTCTATATGTGACACGGCACCAGAGTTAAGTTAGGGTTTTTCAAAATGCTGACACTCTGAGCTCAAAAGGTTCTCCATCACTGAAATAGCCAGAGCCACAGCATACATGTCAGTAAGGTCAGGGAACTTCAGTCACATGCATGAGCCCTGATAAGACCAGCAGAACTCCTCAGCTGAACCCAACCTACTAGTAAAAGTGTGAGCTAAAAAATGTTGCTTTAAAGTTTTGAGATTTGTTTCTCAGGTTGATTATTAATCAATGAAACATTGTATGTACTTATTTCGAGTCAAACATTATTTTTTTAAATATATCTTATTGATTTTTTTTTTTTTTACAGAGAGGAAGAAAGAGGGATAGTTAGAAACATTGATAAGAGAGACACATTGATCAGCTGCCTCCTGCACAACTCCTACTGCGGATGTGCCCGAAACCAAGGTACATGCCCTTGACTGGAATCGAACCTGGGACCTTTCAGTCTGCAGGCTGATGCTCTATCCACTGAGCCAAACTGGTTAGGGCCAAACATTCTTTTGATGACTTTGCATTTATTAGCTTATGTTAGGATGACCACTTTATCCAAGTGTGCACAGGGCCTGTCTGGTTTTAACACCATAAGGTGCATATCCCAGGAAACCTCTTCAATCCTGGGCAAACTAGGACAGTTGGCCACTCAATATTTAGCTGTCTCTCTCTCTCTGTTTCTTTATGACTTCAATCTTGTCTGTTGCATATAAAATATGTATAAATCTGTGTATAGATTTTATATAGGGAGAAACATTTGATATACTCCCTCCATCAGCACCTGGGTGATCTTGGGCAATTTAGTTAAGCTTAGAGTATCAATTGCCTTGGTTGTATAATGGAGATATCAGTATTACCTACTCAAGGGATTGAGGGGGGAAATTAAATGAGTTGGGGGTGCTTAGACGAACTCTTGATTCTATATCATTTGATTGTTATCAATATTGTTAACTTGTGGTCAAAACCTCTGTATTGGTAAAGAGTGGGCAAATTTGAAGGTGGTATTGCTTTAAATACTATGGGTACTACTTTCAACAACATAACATGCAAATGAACATTTGCAGAGAAACTGTGACATTTTAGTTGAAATCCTTTTTTTTTTTCAGATCTCTGGTAATATTAAATTCAGTTAATTTAGGAAGAGGAGGGAAGGCTTTGATTCAATTCTTGATAAGCCTGTCTTAGAGAATGCATGTGGGACTGCTTTTTCATGTGTGCTTGGTAAGTGGAAGTCACGAATTTTAAAAAATGAGATTTAGTCGTAATCATAGTAACTCATCTACTGTAGATTAAATATTAATAGCAATTTTCAACAAAGTAATGTAATTATTTTTGGTAGGAGTTATCAGTATCATTTGAATATTTTTAACACATCTCCCAAAGAAAATAATAAGACAGATTTTAGCAAAGAAATCATGAAGTCCCTATTATTTTATTGAAGAATAGTGAATATAAATTTTACCATGTTACTGATATCCTTTAAATAGAATAATAATGAAAATCTGCCTTCTGGAAGAAATATTTCACTGCATTAATATTAGCCTAGTGATTATATGTGTTTGACTTGCTCATAGAATGTGACCTGAAAGCCAGGAAATAAAAAGGAACTAATTTTGCCTGTTAAGGGGACTTCAGGAGGAAAAGGAGAAAAAGTGGTATTAGAGAAAAATAAAAGTGATTATAACATGAAATATTGGACAGCAAATTCAGGTTGGTAAATTTTAGAGAAATAAACATGATAGAATTATATGATAATCATTAAATCTATTGCCCGTTGCATAGATTTGGAGATTCCTAAAAGAATAAAGCAGTTAATTGTTAAGATCTTTACCTAGTTTTCCTGGAATCAGTAGTTCCAGAAATAGCAGATGCAGGGAGAATGTGCCCTCCACATTGAGAAGAGGATGCCCATTCTACTCATGAGGGGGGATAAAAACTTAAGTTTTCCCCACCCTGCATAGCTCAGTGGTTGAGCATCAGCCTATGAACCAGGAGGTCCGGTTCAATTCCCAGTCAGGACACCTGCCCAGGTTGTGAGCTTGATCCCCAGTAGGGGGCGTGCAGGAGGTAGCCAATCAATGATTTTCTCTCATTTATGTTTCTATCTCTCTCTTCCTCTACCTTCCTCTCTGAAATCAATAAACTATAATAATAAAAGTATAATATGCTAATTAGACCAGACAACCTTCTGGACGACCTTCCGGATGACCCTCTGGACTAAGCCATGGCGCTGGCCAAGCCCCTTGCATGAATTTCGTGCATTGGGCCTCTAGTATATAAATAAAAGTAAGGGTTATATTTGATAGATTTACATATGCCTGGTTTAGAATCATGAATCAAAGAATAAGAATTTGAATACGTATGTGCCTGTGAGTGTGTGTTTTTGTACATGTGGTGGGGGATGGGGAGGGTTGCCATTGACTTCATGAGCTGATTATTTCTGTTAATATTGAGCAAAGTTTGGCTTATATTTCAGAATAGCCTCAAGGTGACTGTAGCATTTTTCACCTTGCTTAGTTTCAGTAGATTAACCACAGCAATCAGCTATCTCCAAATATGTTTGGCATCATGGTGTACCAAGGTACACTTGCCTCCAAGCTTTTCTGATTTTAATTTCCCTTCTGCAGATTTTACCTTGTCTTTCTCAAGTCCCTTTGGAATATTAGTTTTTGTTTGGTCTATTCTTTTTTCAATACATTGACAGAGTATGTTGTGTTGTAAATGAAGAATCTTTATAAGCAGACATAAATTAACTTTCTCCTTGACTCTCCTCTTAATTAATAAGATATTTAGTCTGTTGTTTTAAAGATCCTTGAACATACATTAGTTTGATCTGCTTGACGACAAATAATATTTCTATAAATAAAGTAGCAAAAAATTTGTCTACATAACTGCCTCTATAACCAGTGTGCTGACACTAATACATTTTTTCCTGACAATGAAAGAAAAATTAATCATTTTGGAAAACGAACAAAATTATATATATGAAAAAGTATAAAAATAAAAATAATTTCATTTCCATCTCATCTTTTTTCTTCTATGCACTTTTCTTTCTGTGTATTTCCCACAAAATTAGAATCATACTACATGTAATGATTAATGACATAGGTCTTATACAGTTTACATACTAGTAAGTATTTATCAAATATTACACAAAATATTTTTCTGATATTATTACGGTAATAGTTTCATAGTGATAATAATAGCCACAATATACTGAGTGCCAGGTTCTAATCTAAGTAATTTAAAGGCACCTTTCAATAATCTGCACAGTAACAATTTGAGGTGAGTAATATTATCTTCATAATATTAATAAATTCTTTATGTGCCCAATTGGGAGATATCAATATATCGCTAAAAACCAGAAAAAAATTTATTGCTTTTTATTTTTTGTAGCCTTAACTAGCTAAACAACAGCTCACCAGGAGAGCTAGAGGGTATGGGTGGGGTTAAGTATATGGCGGGGGGAGAGAAGGCAGATCTAGTGTCTCAGAAATACTGAACACTATGAGGATCAGAGGACAAATAAAAAAACGTTACTAGAGTCATTAAGAAACTGTTTAGCATCATTAAATTCAGGATCTAAGAGCTAGAGGAGCAGAAACAAGAGACATTAAGCTAAGAGCATAACAACCATGAGCTTGGAACTCAGGCTATTGTCTTATAGCAAAGGTAAAAATAGAAACTATGGATAAATGATCAAAATCTAGAAACTAGGTATGACTAAGAATCCTTATATACCAGCTTGACTTTGTAGCTCTTAAAAATATTAAGTTTTATAAATTTCAAGAGGAAATTTGTCTCATTACATTAGAATTCCTTCCCAAAGAATAAATTACCCTGAGCCCGTGGGTTGAAACAGGTAGACAGGCTAGAGTTACAAACAAATGAGCAGGTGAGTGATCAGCCAAGTCTCACCCGACCCTCATGTTCTCTAGTTTGGATTTTTAACTGTTATGTCTACGCTCTCTGATCTCTAACTCAAATACCACTGTATACAATGAACTACCATCCAGCCATAAAAAAAGAATGAAATCTTCCCATTTGCTACAATAGGGGTCTTGAGGGCATTATGCTAAGGGAAATAAGTCAGACAGAGAAAGACAAATACTGTATGACCTCACTTATACGTGGAATATAAAAATCAAAACAAAACAAGCAAATACACATCAAGGTCATAGATGCAGTGAACAGGTTGCTGGTTGCCAGAGAGGAGAGATTGGGGTGGGAAAAGGGAATCAACAAGTACAAATTTCAGTTATAAAATAAATAATGGGGATATAATGTACAACATGGTGATTGCAGTTGTATAATGTACAACAGTGTATTGCATATGTGAAAGTTGCTAAAGTCGTCATCATAAGAAAAGAAAAAATGTAACTATGTTTGGTGATGGTTAGTAACTAGATTTATTGTGGTGATTATGTCTCAATGTATACACATATAAAATTATTATGTTGTACACTTAAAACTAAATAGAAAAACATTTCCTCCTTCTTCTTGCTCAAACTGAAACTAAGAATTCTTCCCTCAAATACTGCTTCCCTGATGCCTCAAGTG
>NW_006295560.1:741260-759023 GCF_000327345.1 Myotis davidii | reverse complement strand
GAGTTTCTCTTCATTGCTCTTCCCTGACCATTCTCCTTCTCTCTTCCTTAAAGCACACAATATTTGAAACTCATGTCATGAGGATATAATACCCATTACTTCTTATTACACCACCCACAGCTCCTTTGGCTCCTGCCTGCCATTTCACTATGTAAGCCCCTGGTTCATTGACATTTTCTGGTATACTACTTTTGTTATTATAACTGATACCTGATTCCAATACCCATTTTGATGACTGTTCAGATATTCAATTCTTAGTCCCATTCATTTCTTTAATCCAATGATTTTGTCTTCCATCATACCTTAACCGTAAACTAATGGCCATATAATTTGTTACTCTCAGTAAATATAACCTTCTCAGTATCCCAGTTCAAACCACTCACCCTCTAATTATGCCCTGCTATATTTTAGCTTACCCCTTCAACTCAACCACCACTGTACCTTCAATTCTTTAATTCTATGTGATTTTTTGTTTCCCATGTGTCTGCTATCCTCACTTCCTTTTGTTCAATTTAAATCCCATGCTCAATTATTATTAGTCCTTCTTTCCTTACACAAATCCTCAAATCTCGTGCCTTCCTCTCAGAAAGTCATACTTTCTTAGACGTACTATAGCTGGTTAAATCCACTTTACTGCCTAGCCCTTGATGGCACCCACATAGTTAAATAGAGCCGGAGCAAATCACATACCATGACATTTAGGCCCACTTAAATTCACTGTCATTCACTTTATGTGATCTTCATGCTGTCCCGTAATCACGCTATATTTCCATAGTCCATTCTCTCTGAGGGAACTAGTTTATAATTCTTTCTTTCTCTTCACATTCCCAAAACTTCCTTTCCTATTATCACCCTCAGTTGATGACACTGTATCCCATGTCACTGAAATAAAAAAGCTATTAAAAAATGACAAGTTGCCACTACCAAATGTACCCATTTACTTGTATGCTCTACAATCTCCAAATGATCTATTTTCTATTCTCATGTTAATACTATGCATTTCTTTTTCTAGATATTGAATCACACTCAATTATCACAGTTCCTTAGGATGCAATGAGATGAAATATACAAAATACATCTTTCAGAAGTTTTGTAATTAATGTTCCTGTAGTTCAAGTTGTACAAAGAAAAGTCAGTTGGTGGCTCTTAACTGATCAAGTGTTTATGTATATACTTTTGAAGTCTAGCCATTATAAATGCATGATTCACACCTCTAAGCTGTTCAGTCTCCTCAGTGAATGCTCAGAATGACAAGTTTAAAGCATCTGTGACTTCATTAGCTTCCCACCTGTTTTCCAATGGTTATCAAGTAGCAAAGTTAAAAGAAAATCAATTACTTCCTTTTCCTATCCCACAGGGAAAGACAATTTGCGAAACAATCACCAGTGTCCAATTGCAATTGGCATTTTATGGCAACACACTATTTCCAAACTGACTTTAGTTTAAATTACCTGGAAAATTAAAGTAAGGTCGATTTGGGACAGGATGCCTAATCAGTCTAGTAGGCCTTGTTTCACTTTGAGCAGAATAGATATTACTGTATACATAAATAAATAAGTACTTTATAAGGAAAAACATCATTTTAGTAGTAAAAATCAATCTTATCATTAGAATATCTGATCATAGTTAATGTATATTCATATAAATTAATTTCTCAAGATAGGGAATCTCATCAAATAAGTTAATGCTATCTATTTTTTCAATTATGTACTTCCTTGTTTTGAAAACAGGAGACATATCCCAAAGCAGAATGCTCAGTTTCCTTACAAATGTGATCATTTCTTTTTTGTTGTAGTAACTTATACTTCTGTAACATTTAAAAAGCTTTATATTTTTCTAAAATGATTTACATGTAAAATATTATCCTCTAAGTCTAAAAAATACTAATAATATCTATATTGGCACAGATCTTTAATACTTACAGCGCACTTTTAAATATATCAACTTTATTTTTATACATAAGAAAGAAGGCTTTTAATCACAGTTGCTATACTGTTAGGAACAACCCAGATTTGGGGGAGAGAAGGGGAGAATTAACTCTACTGATTACATTCCATGGTTATATACTATTATCTGATTTTTTTTGTGTTTGAATAAATATCCCACATCCTGCCTGGTTCCCTTTCTCCTCTATCTATGCTAGGGAGAGCCACTAGGAGGCATCAAGTAGAAGTAACTGCCATTGACATAATCTATTTAGGCCCTGCTGTCTTGGTTCAGTGGTTGAATGTCAACCTATGCACCAGGCGGGATTCCCGGTCAGGGCACATGTCCTGGTTGTGGGCTCGATTCCCAGTGAGGGTTGTGCAGGATGTAGCCAATCAATGATTCTCTCTCATCATTGATGATTCTATTTCTTTCCCTCTCTCTTCCTCTCTAAAATCAATAAAATATATTTTTTGAAAAGAAAAAAGAAACAAGAAACAGTGAGCTGCTAGATCTGATGGTTTCCACCAATGTTACCCCTTTGTATGTCCTGCCACCATGACTCAATGTGGACTGCATTCCTCTTAATCTTCCAGCTTTCTCTTTAGCCGCATTCTAAAACATCCATTTTGGCTTCAGGTGAGGCCTCATCACAATGAATAGAGATCCAAATACAAGTAAAATGAAGATTGTTGTGTTAATCTAATGGAAAAAGAAAGACCTAAACCATTTTTTTAAAATATATTTTATTGATTGTTTACAGAGAGAAAGGGAGAGGGATAGAGAGTTAGAAACATCGATGAGAGAGAAAAAATGATCAGCTGCCTCCTGCACACTTCTTACTGGGGATGTGCCCGCAACCAAGGTACATGCCCTTGACCGGATTTAAACCTGGGACCCTTGAGTCCGCAGGCTGACGCTCTATCCACTGAGCCAAATTGGTTAGGGTTAAACCATTTTTATTATTATAGTACTAAGCATAAAGTTAATATCACATTTATTATTTTAGTAATTGTAACATTAAAATATTAGGTATAAAGCATAATGTTAGTTGGATATTTTTTCTAAGTTTCATTTTTAGCTGTCTCTTCATAATTTTCCTCATAGTTCTTAAATTCTCTCTTACCTGCCTAGTGGAATAGAACATATTTTCCTATTCATATCAATGTTTGATAATTATCTTGAGTTGCCAGTGAGTTAAATAATAAGAAGGGAATGTGACCCAAAATTAGATATTGTTCAATTATAAAATATCAGTAAAGTGGATATTCAAGAAATAGTAGATGTTTCACGAGGCAATATGAGGGAGAAAGGAGAAGAAATGCATGCCAGAGTATTAGAACTCTTTAATCCCTTTAAACTGCAAGAACGGTAAAAAACAAACAAAAAAAAAACTGTGTGCACATCAGTTCAAATACATTACCATGGCTATTATAAAAATAATTAAAATTAACAAGTGTTGTTGAGGATGTGGAAAATTGGAACCCTGATGCGTTGCTAATGGGAATGTAAAATGGTGAAGCCACTAGGGAAAGCAATGTGGTAGTTGCTCAAAAAGTTAAACATAGAATTACCATATGGTCCAGCAATTGCACTTCTAGGTATATTCCCAAAAGAATTGAAAGCAGGAACTCAAACAGATATTTGTTCACAAATTATACATAATAGCCAAAAGGTGGAAACAACCAGTGTCCATTGACAAATGAATGGATAAACAAAATGTGGTGATGTGGTGTGTGTGTATGTTTGTACATATTTATGTTTATGTATATATTTACATATATACATATTTACATATATACATAAACATATATTTATATTTTTATAACATATATAATTGCTATATATGTATATTTTTATATTTTATATACATTGTATATACTTTTATATACTTTTATATACCTTTCTGTATATATTTTTATATATTTATAATATTACTAGAGGCCCGGTGCACAGATTCATGCACCAGTGGGGTCCCTCGGCCAGGCCTGTGGGATCAGGCCGAAACCAGCTCTCTGACATCCCCCAAGGGGTCCTTGATTGAGAGAGAGCACAGGCCAGGCCGAGGGAGGAGAGACCGTGGGAGGGCTCCAGGGTGCGTCCGGCCCATCTTGCTCAGTCCAGATTGCCAGATCCCAGCAGCAAACTAACCTACCAGTTGGAGCATCTGCCCCAGTGGTCAGTGCACATCATAGTGACTGGTTGACTGGTCTACTGTCTGTCCCCTGATGATCAGTGCACATCATAGCGAGCGGTTGAGTGGCCTTAACATATCATTAGCATATTACACTTTGATTGGTTGAATGACCGACCAGCTGACTGGATACTTAGCAATATTAGGGATATATATATATATTTTTTTCACATACACATATTTGCATATATACATAAACATATATATTTTATATATGTATCTATAATGAAATGGATATAAATACATCTATATATATATATAAAAGACTAACCTACCATTCAACCATTTGACCCTTTGACTATTCTACCAATAGCTATGATGCACACTGACCACCAGGGGGCAGACACTCAATGCGCAGGCATGGAAACATGGAACAGGTTGATGAATCTCAGAGGGAAGCGGGGAGGGGGTGGACAGGAAGATTAACCAAAGATCTTATATACATACCAGAGGCTCAGTGCATGGATTTGTGCACTGGTGGGGTCCCTTGGCCTGGCCTGTGCCCTCTTGCAATCTGGGACCCCCTGGGGGGTATCGGAGAGCTGGTTTTGCCTGATCCTGCAGGCCAGGCCGAGGGACCCCACTGGTGCACTAATGACCCCACCAGTGCATGAATCTGTGCACTGGGCCTCTAGTGTTTATATATTTACATATATACATAAATATGCATGTGTATATATTTATATACATATATAGATATATAATATATACTGTGTAACACTATTAAGCTTTAACAAGGATTAAAATCCTGATATATTAAAACATGGATGAAAGTTAAAACCATGATGCTAAGTGAAATAAGCTAGATATAAAAGGGCAATTGTAATATGATTCCACTTTTATGAGGTATCTAGGATAAGCAAATTCATCTAGGCAGAAATAAAATGATGGTTGCCAGGGACTGGAAGGAGGACAGAATAGCAACTACTGTTTAAAGCAGGGGTGGGCAAACTTTTTGACTCGAGGGCCACAATGGGTTCTTTTTTAAAAAAATATATTTTATTGATTTTTTACAGAGTGGAAGGGAGAGGGATAGAGAGTTAGAAACATTCATGAGAAAGAAATATCGATCAGCCGCCTCCTGCACACCTCCTACTGGTGATGTGCCCGCAACCAAGGTACATGCCCTTGACCGGAATCGAACCTGGGACCCTTCAGTCCGCAGGCCGATGCTCTATCCACTGAGCCAAACCAGTTAGGGCCACAGTGGGTTCTTAAACTGGACCGGAAGGCTGGAACAAAAGCATGGATGGAGTGTTTGTGTGAACTAATATAAATTCAAAGTAAACATCATTACATAAAGGGGTACGGTCGGTTTTGTTTGTTTGTTTTTTGTTTTTTTAATTTTATTCATTTCAAACGGGCCAGATCCGGCCCACGGGCCATAGTTTACCCACGGCTGATTTAAAGGCATGGGATTTCTGTTCTGGATGATGAAAAGTCCTGGAAATGGGTAATGGTGATGGTTGCACAACATTGCAACTGAAGTTAATGCCACTCAATTGTGCACTTCAAGATGGTCAAAGTGGTAAGTTTTGTGTATATTTCACCACAAATAAATCAAGTGTACAGGGGGAAAATAGCACAGGATGGAATGTGCATCCTCATGT
This sequence comes from Myotis davidii, assembly GCF_000327345.1. Lineage (NCBI taxonomy): Eukaryota > Metazoa > Chordata > Mammalia > Chiroptera > Vespertilionidae > Myotis > Myotis davidii. The sequence continues at coordinate 753,293 of NW_006295560.1, read as the reverse complement.
GACACTTTAAGAAACGCAAGGGGATCATTTTCAGGGACTATTTTGCAGATTGGTTTATTCTCCCATTCTCAGAACTTCTGTTAGGCACAGAGAACAAACCCATAGAGGTATAATAATAACATATTAAGAGCAGCTTCCTCTCACCACCTATTAGTCTAAATAAAAATCGTGTTGAAAATGGCCAAGGAGGAACCCTGTGATTAGAGCCTGGGACCCTTCCTGCTGCACCCCATTTCCCCCCACCCTTAGTCATAAATCCCAGACTCTAGATATCAGGTACGTTAAAAATGGAGACCATTTGCCCTAACTGCTTTGGCTCAGTGGATAGAATGTTTGGCTCAGGCCCACAGACTGAAGGGTCGCAGGTTTGATTCAGGTCAAGGGCATGTACTTTGGTTTCAGGCTCTCTCTCTCTCACCTAGATGTTTTTCTCTCTCTCTTCCACTCTCTCTCTCTAAAAATAAATAAATAAATAAATAAATAAATAAATAAATAAATAGAGACCATTTGGTAAACAGGATATTAGGATATCTTATTGGCAAGAAGCTTCCATTCTGCATAGAAGTAGCTGGTTCTCGGATCAAGTAAATCTCAAAGTAAAAGCTTTCAAAATGATTTTTGAAGCTGGACCTGACCTTTTCTCTTCCACTAATTCATTTTCCCTTCCACCGCAATATTCCCAGTTGCAGGAGGTGTGATTCAGTTTATAAAGCATTTTGTCTGAAAAGACGGGGAAAAAATGATCTCATTGTTGCAACCATTTATCTTTTGCCCAGAGAGGTTTGTGATATTAACTATTCCAGTGTATTTGTCTCAGTCTTCACAATTCTTTATAGGTTATAATGTTACTAGCTGGTGTCCCAGCCAGAGCTTTAACAACCAAAAATACATTCCACAGACTGTCGAAATTTTATTATATTTGCAAGTATGGGTGTAGAGAGTTCTGGGATCTCCTCAGATCTTAATGCAGGGCGGTTAACTCAATTAGCTGGGAATAGTAAGAAGAAATAACTCGTATGCAGATGCCTGAACATTCAAAACCTACTTGATGCAAATATTAACCTTTAAAGGGGGAGAGAAAATATTCTATACATGAGCACGTCCTAACTGCATGATTATTAATATATAATTCAATGGAGCATAAAACCAATTTGGGAAAAACGGTTGAGGATATAAAATGCCTTAGTGGACATAGTGGAAATGCCAAAGAAATAGATAAGAGCTTCCTGAATGTTCAACTGCTCTCTATCCCAAGTAGCAGCCCATAGCCTAATGTCATATAATACAGAAGAAAATTTAAAAGCTCATTTTTATTTAAAAAAGCCTGGCATCTCCTGATTTTAATGTTTTTATCCTTGAATTTTCTTTTAAAATTGACTTATTAATTTTTAAATATAACATATGTATGCATGTAAATTATTGTTTATAATCCATCTACCTGTACTATATTGAGATAGAAAATAAGCCATCTGCCGAAACCGGTTTGGCTCAGTGGATAGAGCACCAGCCTGCAGACTAAAAGGTCTCGTGTTCAATTCCTGCCAATGGCATGTACCTGGGTTGCGGGTACTTCCCCAGTAGGAGGTGTGCAAGAGGCAGCTGATCGATGTTTCTCTGACATCGATGTTTCTTTCTATCTCTCTCCCTTCCTCTCTGTAAAAAATCAATAAAATATATTTAAAAAAAGAAAAGAAAAGAAGCCATCTAATAAGAATGTAAACCTAGGACAGTGGCCACAGATGTCAGAATCTGCTAAGGAGTATGTAACAACTCACCTGCCCAATCAACTAGCTCTGAAAATGGACAGTGCTGGAGCATTGGGCCTATACCTGGCTGCTGCTGATAGTCAGTGACAAGGGCTAAGCAGGACCAGTAGGAGGGTCCTTGGGTGAGACTGGAAACCTAGGGCAGTGGAGCCACCACAGATACAGATCTTGATGGTAATAGCAAAGAAAAAGTAAACCAATGGGGGAAAGGACATTTTAAAAATACTACAGTTAACAAAGTGAAATTTTCATTTAAAAAGGTGATATCACAGCCCTTGGTAAGTTGTTCACTTAGTTAGAACATTGTCTTAATATGCCAACGTTGTAGGTTTGATCCTCTGTCAGGGTACATAAAGAAACAGCTAATGAATACATAAATAAGTGGAACAACAAAATGTTTTTTTTCTCTCTCTCCTTCTCTCTCTCTCTCAACTCAATCAATAGAAATTTTCTTTAAAAGATGATGTCACAAAAATAATTACTGTTTTAATGCCCTTGTCATCTTGTTTAATGGCTGCTATTGTATATATGTTCTATTGGAATCGTTAAAATAATCATCTGTCTTTCCCCATGTTAATATTTTGCTTTGGAATAGTTTCCCTTCATGAAGCTGTATGAGTTTTGCTTTTTATTTTAGGATGAGAGTGCATGTGTGTGTACTATTTATCCTTCCTTATTTGAAAATCCCAAAGGTAATTAAATTATACATTAGTATCTAAGAGAGTGTTACAAATGAAGACCCTCTCTTAAAAGGAACTGTATTATTCATCTAATATACAGTTTTAATTACTACTAACTTGCTTCCTTTAAAGATAAAACTTCTTCCACGATTGTGCTGATTACTGAAGCAGTGAAATTTTTTTGGGTCAAATCTACATTAGCTCAATATGTTGAAGGAAGTAACATTTGTGTATTTCAGTATTCAGATTTAATTTATTTTATACATACAAGCGATACTAAATTTATTTTCTCAACAAATGAAATAGTTTTAAAGAGTTAGTTAGTTGCTTTAATTAATAAAGATTAATTAAAAGTTCTTAATTTTTCATAATATTTGATATACATAACTTGATTTTACTACAACTTTATGGACTGCAGATTATAAGCACATCATAACTACATGCTATAATACACATGGTATGGTGATTTCTGTATATAGGTTCATGGTAATTTTATAAAACAGAAATGAAAGTTTAGAAGAAAGTTTTAAATGTGTTTCATGGAATTTTAAAGATATCTTTGGAATTCAGTACAGGTTGTTTGTTTTTTATAGCCACTAATGCCTTTAACAGTATAAATGAGAGTAATGAACTGTGTACATGGCATGATATTTGAGTCAAAGTGTTAATGACTCTTAGGTTTTCTCACACCTAAAGAATGAGAAAGGATGGGTAGGCTTATCAAATAGCTTTTTGAAAAGATAACACAATGAAAAGAAAAAAAACACGTATATAATAAGCTCAAGGCAAGAAGAGATATTACAAGGAGTGGTTAATATGCCACTTAGATTGTATTCTTTTCCAACCTCTTGAACTCTTGCCTAAATCCTAGCATAAGTCCTAGTAATCAGAGAACAAATGAAAAACTAAAATGGATTTAACAAAAAAGCAGATACATTGTTAGAGCAATTTTTGATTATCCTGATGAAATGAAGCGAGTGAAATCTTCTCAAGGATGATATTGGCATGTTAGTGGCTTTGGCAATGACAGGAGATAATATTCTCATCTCAGGCATAATCACTTTCAAAACCAGGCATTAGGCAACATGATGGAAGCATCAGCAGGCACCAGCGGCTGAAACAGTGCCTTTGGCAGGCATGAAGAACAGCAGTAACTTCTGGGGGAAATGACAAAATTGTTGCTGTCTATTAGCATCAACAGAAAGAGAAAATCTCACAATAGGGAATTAAAGTATCTTAGTCAGATAATCGCTGCTGCCACCTTTTGGCCAAAGAGATACATGAGTCACTCTCTAGCACTCCTAGAACCATTTTAATGTAAATTATGTTATTTCTGTTTCTCCTTCTCTGTTATTTGCTTCTAATATAGAAAGTGGGGAAATGATCTTTAATAAGTGTATTATGTATTCATAGATTGTCTTCCCTCTTACAGTCATCTATAACATTTTGCAATAAATCTATTATTTACTGCATTCCTGACTTAAAGAAAAAGAAGAGGGTTTTCAATGGGGAGGAAAGTGGAAAAAGAGGGAGCAGTGAGCTGAAATAAACTGCAAATGTATGATGATACAGTGTTGGGAAGAACAGTTTGACCATTGGGTCCCCCATAAGGTAAAGGATGAGAGGCTGAGATTCCATGGTAAGCAAGCATCCTCAAAGAGGAAAAATATTCCAGCTTTGTTTTGCCTCTGAATTCATATTTGAGATTCCTAACATCACCATCAGCCATGTATAACCTCATAACCACATATCACTGAAAATGCAAGGAAATAAGCTGCAATGTGATCAACTCAGCAGAAGTAGCTTATTACGGCTGATTTAGATGCCCAAGGACTTCAAAGATGGGGAGATGGGTGCGGGATGGACGGGTCCATAGAGAAAAGAAGGAACATCTGTAATACTTTCAACAATAAAAATAAATTTTAAAAAAAGATTGGAATCATCAACTTCATTAGGAAAATTTAAATTAAGATTTCACATGATACTATTTTGTATCCACTAGAGCTAAGTTAAAAATTCAGAGGTCAAAGTGGCCTACCTCATACTCCCTTCTCCTAAAAGTCTACCATCCCCCTAGGATGGTAGATAAAATGAGTCTTCTCATTTTAATGAGATAAAATGAGTCTTCTGAGCAGAAACTTAACGAACTTGTTTCCTGTAAAGAGCAAGGTCAGCCTCCAATTCAGGTTATTGCATACAGAGGCCAAAAAATTAAAAATGGAACTGCCTATGACCCAGTGATTCCACTTCTGGGTATATATACAAAAAGCCCAATACACTAATTTGAAAGAATACATACACTCCTATGTTCACCGCAGAATTATTTACAATAGCCAAGATATGAAAGCGACTCAAGTGTCCATGAATAAGACGAGTGTATAAAAAAGTTGTGGTACAGTCATAACCGATTTGGCTCAGTGGATAGAGAGTCGGCCTGCTAACTGAAGGGTCTCAGGTTCGATTCTGGTCAAGGGCATGTACGTTGGTTGCGGGCACATCCCCAGTGGGGAGTGTGCAGGAGGCAGCTGGTCGATGTTTCTCTCTCATCGATGTTTCTCACTCTCTATCTCTCTCCCTTCCTCTCTGTAAAAAATCAATAAAATATAAAAAAAGTTGTGGTACATATACACAATGGAATATTACTTGGCTGTATAAAAGAATGAAATCTTACCATTTGCAACAGCATGGATGGATCTAGAGGTTATTATGCTCAGTGAAATAAGTCAGCCAGAGAAAAACAAACACCATATGATTTCACTTATATGTGGAATCTAAAGAACAAAACAAACAAAAAAAAAAATAGAAACAGACTCATAGACACAGAGTGCAGACTGGTAGTTGCCAGAGGGGAGTGGAATCAAGGGACCAGACGAAAGAGGTGAAGGGATTAAGGAGTACAAATCGACAATTACAAAGTAGCCATAGGGATATGAAGTACAGCATAGGTGATATAGTCAATACTATTGTAGTAACTATAGCATAAGTTAGCATAGTATGGTGCCATACTATAGCATAGTATGGTGCCAATTGGGTACTGGAAATATTAGGGGGAACACTTTGTAAAGCGTATGATTATCTGACCATTATGCTCTACACTTAAAACTAATACAAAATAATGTTGAAAGTAATTAAAAATAAAACATACACAAGGATAGAGGCCTTTGATGCATTCATTAACTGTACCCAGTAGAGGACATATTTCCACAACATTAGAAACCCTTCCCCCTTCAGAAGAAGTGAGTAGCTGTGATGGAAAGGATGTGAAAATGTTTGTTCTAATGTATTAGAGACTGTGTTGTTTAAGTATTGGTTGAGTTATCAAAGGGAGTAATGTCTGTCTCCTCATATGTATGTCTCTCTTTTTAAAAAACACACACATTTCTCTCCTTTGTGCTTCCCAGCAGGTGTAAGTGTCTTATCATGATACTATCTACAGGCCATTCTATGTTTTATTGGATGCCAATAGGGGCTCTGTCAGGATGAAATCAGACATTGTAGAGAAAGAAGCCCAAATGGTTTTAGCTATGTGAGTAGCAAGCCAGTAAGCAATGAGAAATGTATGTGCATTTGAGTGTGTATGGTCAGGGAAGAAAAAGGGAAAGGGCTTCTGACACTTATTTGAATCAGTTATTTGAAGAAGAAAACTCAAGGCAGCTCTTTTGCTCAGCTTTTTAGAAATGATTCTCCTAAGATGATACACAAGATAAAATTACCTATTTTTCAGTTGGTTGTTTTGATAGTATAGAGCAGTGATGGCGAACCTAAGGCATGCGTGTCAGAGGTGACATGTGAACTCATTTTTTTGGTTGATTCTTCTTTGTTAAATGGCATTTAAATATATAAAATAAATATCAAAAATATAAGTCTTTGTTTTACTATGGCTGCAAATATCAAACAATTTCTATATGTGACACGGCACCAGAGTTAAGTTAGGGTTTTTCAAAATGCTGACACACTGAGCTCAAAAGGTTCACCATCACTGGTATAGAGTCACAGCCAATGAGTTACAACTTAATGCAGAAATCATCAGGGAGTCGGTAATTCTATATAATAAAAACCTAATATGCAAATTGACTGAATGGCAGAACAACCAGTCACTATGACGTGCACTGACCATCAGGAAGCAGATGCTCAATGCAGGAGCTGCTCCCTGGTGGTCAGTGCGCTCCCACAGGGGAAGTGCTGCTCAGCCAGAAGCCGGGTTCATGGCTGATGAGTGCAGCAGCGGTAAGGAGCGGGGATCCTAGACTGTGAGAGCCCTGGACTGTGAGAGGGATGTCTGACTGCCGGCTTAGACCTGATCCCTAAGCTGGCAGGAGGATATCCCCTGTAGGCCAGGCTGAGGAAACCACCACCCCCCATGCACAAATTTCATGCAGCAGACCTCTAGTTTTTAAAATAAAATTCTTCTTCTTTGATTTTTTTCCCCTCTGCTCTGACATATCAGAACCCTTGATATCCTGTTGTTAGGTACTTAACATGGAATTATTTGAAGTGTTTAACCTTCCCTCCTTTAGTCTTATAATTGATGTTATTTTTCTCTTAGAAAAATCATCTATTATAAAAAAGGGTTATTTTAAATGACTATAATATGAAGATGGGGAAATGGATGGGTCAAATTAGGAAAGGATGAGTGATTGAGGTTTAAATTAAAAATGAAATATAAATGACATAAAAGTGTTACATTTTCTAGATCCTATACTTTATATTTGAAGAGTACTTTTAGTGTTCTGGCTACTTCTGTAATTGCTGAAAAGGATATGTCCATTTAGGGCTTTAAGGGTAAGCAGCCTTTTCAAATATATTCTTCCCAAAGTATGTTAGTATTCATTTTATACCTCTTGGTTGCTTTAGATGACTCTACTTCCAAGGCATTTATTTTGCAGTCCTAGATTATAGTTTGCATTAATCATACTACATTGCTATATCTATCTAGTCAGTTTTTCCAAACAAAATACCCATTTTAAGATAGTAAGCACTCACTTACCATATCCAATATAATGTGACTACATGTGGCAAGGGCTTTATTTGGACCAAGAGAGAAAAAGTTATACAGTTACAAATATATGGCAGATTTTATTTTGCTAAAAGGACTAGAATCTTGATCCATCCCAATCAAGAGGTGGAGAATATTTCCACTCCCCTTGAACTTGGGGCAATAGGTAGGGAGGGTTCCATGAAATGAAGTGATGTTGTGTCCCTTCGGAAGCTGGGCCCTGAAAGGAGATATGGCTTCTGAAAGACTTGGGACACAAGTCTTGGGAACCATGAACTAACCGACATGTAAGAAGTCTAGCTACCTTGAAGCTACCATGCTGGAAAGACCTTATGGAGAGGCCACATGGGGATAGAGAAAAAAAGTCAAAGGAGCCTCATGTATTCCAGCCCTCAGATGTTTGGTTTTTCCAAGCCCAGGCACCAGACATATGAGGGATATGCCTTCAGATGATTCCAGGCCCCAGCCTTTGAGCCGCCTCAGCTGATACTGCATGGAACAGAGACAAATGTCCCTGCCAAGCCTTGCCTACACTGAAAATTTATGAGCAATATAAATGTTTTTTAAACCACTATATTTTAGAGTGGTTAGTTACACACTAGCTGATGACTGGAAAAAACTGTTGAACTTCATATTGAATATTCATTTAATTGTTATATCTGAAAGAAGAAGCCAGGAGACCTCTTTGTAAAGCTTATGATGCCCCATGAGATATATAGATTCTGAAAGAAAGCCTCTCAAGCCATCACGTGGGAAACTTACAGGGAAGTGAAGAGAAAAGAACTGGAATATACCTTCTTATAAACCATTTTTCACTGTTTTCCACCCAAATTGTATCCCAAATATTTGTCATACTATATGAAAACATTTGTGTCATTCTATAAATGTAAACCATGGCAAATGGGTAAAAACAAATGAGTGTTTTTCCCCCCTAAAAATATAAAGGAAGGCACTGGTTAGTTAACTGCATAAACAGCACATTAGAAATATGGCAGGAAGCAGGAGGCCAGTCAGGTAAGGGACTCAAAACTCAGTTGATGCTCAGGAGTGTTAAGAACCCATCACAAAGTGGTGAATCAAAGGAGATTTGTAACTAAATCTTGCAAGGGAAACCTACTAGGACTGATGAAGGTTTTGAGGGTTCATAGTGTTCGGTTAGGTGGCTCAGGAGGAGGCTCAAGAAATAGAGAGTCCAGTGAATCAGAAAAAGAGGAAAGGAATTTTTTTGAGGGGACGATTTCTTTATACTGGGGTTGGGTGAGGGGCGGGGACATGAGCTGAGGAATTCTCTGTTGCAGGGGTTGGGCGGGAGTATTCAGAAAGAAGTCAGTATCTGTGTGGGGGTATGTGGATTAAGGGAGAAGAAGCCCGTATCTGTGTCTGGCACATTGATCTGTGAGAAATTCCAGGGGAAGTCCATTGTCTCATCACATGTCTGCATGTATCTGATCCTGGGCTCTCTCCGACCTAACACATAGAGGGTGGAATCAGCCAAAGAAATTGAAATGGAGTGGCCAAGGGAAAGCACTATGGGGCAGTGTCATAGAAGCCAGTAGGTGTGATCAACTTAATATAGTAGTTGGTTCCCCCTTATCTGCCAAAGATACATACCAAGACCCTCTGTGGCACAATACTGAACCCTAAATATACTATTCTTTCCTATACATACATACATACATACATACATGCATACCACATACATAAATGCATACATAGCTTTTCACTTAAAGGAAGCACTTCACTGCCTCTCTTTGGCATATTCAAATTGCCAGCATCACTACTCTTGTGCTTTGAACTGTGACTAAAAAATAAAGGGAAGTTGAACACAAGCACTGTAATACTTCCACAATCATCTGATCACCTAGAAGGCCACTAAACAACTAACAGAAAGGTAGAATATACACTGTGGAGACACAGAACAAAGGGATGATTGACATCCCAGGAGGGGCAGAGGGACAGAGTGGGAAAGTGTGAGATTGCCTCATGGCACTCAGAACAGCACTCAATTTAAAACTATGAATTATTTATTTCTGGTATTTTCCATTTAACATTTTCAGACTGTGGTTGACAACAGGTAGCTGAAACCGTGGAAAGCAAAACCAAGGATAAAGGGGGACTACTGTACTACTTTGATATTGAGGGCAAAGAAGTGTCCATTGCATTTTTTCAACTTGACCTTTACAAGAGTAATTTCAGAGTGATGGGACTATAGTAAACAGAAGGGAATAAATGGCACAAAATTAGAGTCTCTAATACACATAATCTAATGAAGAAATGTCTTTGACTCCTGGGGAAGTTAGATTAGAAATGTAGAACTAATCTTTCTTTAGTATGACATCTCCTTTCGCATTTACCTGGATTTTGGATTTGAAAACTTGGCAAAAGAAGAAATTAAGAATATATGAGAGAGCACTAGACAGTTTTGCTCAGTGGATAAAATGCCCACAGAATGAAGGGTCCCAGGGTCAATTCTGATTAAGCACATGTACCTCGGTTGCAGGCACATGCGGGAGGAAACTAATCAATGTATCTCTCTCACATCGATGCTTCTCTCGCTGTGTCTCTCCCCCTCCCTTCCAATCTCTCTAAAAATCAATGGGAAAATGTCCTTGGGTGAGGATAAAAAAAATAATTTGTGAGAGAAAAACAAGGGAGTAAATGAGACGGGGGAAAGTACAGCTAATCGTTTACATGCTCTCAGAACTTGAGTAGATGAAAATCACTTTAGTACTTCATACTGCAACTCTGCAGGCATGGGCAGAGCATTTACCTCATCTTTTTAAGCAAATTTAGCTGTGAGAACTCCTTTGAAGTTCATGTTAGTCCTTCCAAAATTCAAGGAAAAAAAATTTGCAGCCAGCAATCTATATTAGAATATATATGTCCTTATTTTAAAAATCACAGAATGCCACTGTGTAGCTAATGGCTTCCTCTGTGATTCCAGAATGGCAATTGTATTGTGTGAATATTTGAAAGTAAGGCGTTCAGCTAGCTCATGCCAAAATATATAAGTCATTTTGGGATAAAATGTTGAGTACATTAAAACTTGATAGATCTAGACATATATTTCTAATGGATTATTCAACCTAATTCTATTTAATGTAACTCCTCAATATCACTTGAATATGACCATGTTCAGTGATTTCTATTATATATCATTACCTCTTCTCAGCCCACCCCCTATGCCCTCATGCCAACTCCACAGTTCCAAATCCTTAGCATGGTGTACAAGAGCCCCCAGGGACCTTTCTAGTTTTATGTCCTGTCACTAAACACTTTACAGTGCATGCAGACCCTTTCTTGTATCACAGCTTTCTTTTTTTGCAACATGTGCCACACAGGCTCACTCTTTAAAAAAAAAAAAAACCCACACATTATTATTGACTAGAGGTCTGGTGCACAAAATTCGTGCATGGGGGAAGGGGAGAGGGAACCCTCAGTCTGTCCTGCACCCTTCCAATCCAGGACACCTCAGGGAATGTCCAACTGCCGGTTTGTGCCCACACTTTTAACAGATGACAGCGCATGTCTCCCCACTCCATTTTCCACCTTCGTGGGCAGTGGGAGAACAATGTTTTCTCTCATTAACTCAGAAAAGCACATCCTGTCACCCGCTGCCTGGCAGGAGTGCGCTAGGCCCCAAGCAAGCGAGGCTCAGTCAGGGCAGCCTTCGCTCATGGGTGCTGGCACCCAAAGTGCACATTCCTCCTCTGCAGTCACCCCAACTATCCCACCATTTCACTGAGAGGACGGAACTCCTCGCCTCCTCTGGGTTCCTGATCTTGAACGCTGACCAAAGGCACCTCAGCGAGGGCTGCCCGCGCCCACCAGGTGTGTCTGTCTGCACCTGCTCCTGCCTCAGCACCTGCATTAGCCCCACGGAGGTGATCTCGTCTCTGCACTGGCCTCCGCAGAAACAGGGCATCACCACTCCACCCTCTCACTGTCATCTAATGGACGCCCACCCTCAGCACCCAGAACACCCAGACACCCTCCAAAGGACGTGAGCGTGTCAGAGGGGATGTGTGCACATCCTGTGGGGGATGTAGGCATGCTGGGGTTGATGGAAGTGCGGCGAAGGGGCAAGGGGGGGAACTTGCATGTGCCATGGTCTGGGACTGTTGTGGGTGCATGTGGGTGACAGCACGCTGGGGTACGTTTGCACGCCAGGGGGAGCAGAGAGGATGCACGCACCAGAAGCCTGCGGCTGTGCAGATCTGCAAACCCCCAAGGCATGGCCAGGAAGATGTCAATCTGTCCTGCCACAGTGGCTGTCCCTGTGATCGCACACCTTCTGGGCCAGGATGCGGGACTTGCACAGCCACTCCTCAGCGCTGATTGCCTGCAGGCGCTACTTCAGCTCAGCCCACAGGCTCTGCTTGGCATGCTTACGGCTGCCACCGCTGCCATGTGGGGAGTACAGGCCACCCTCCACCAGCCTGCCTCCCCCACCCAGAGGCTTTCCGCACATGCTGCCTATAGGCCCTCTGCAGGTGGGGCAGGGCTGAACGCCTGTGTCATCACCATGGCAATGACACAAGCATCCTGGCCTGGCCGCTGCCATCTTTGTTGAGGGGTGACCCTAAATTTA
>NW_006295560.1:719679-741033 GCF_000327345.1 Myotis davidii | reverse complement strand
CATGTGCCCTGACCAAAATCGAACCTCCTGGTTCATAGGTCGATGCTCAACCACTGAGCCATGCCAGCCAGGCTACAATATATTATTTATATGTGAGGTTTAAATATATGTACCTGCTTTAATAAAATTAGAGATTATAAAGAGATATTTGATCTTTCTGTCTAGATCTCCCAGAGGTTTTATATTTAAAATGATACAACTATTTATACATGAGTGTGTGCATATGTGTGTGTGTGTGTGTGTGTGTCTCTCATTGGAATAATGGGAAATTAATTGATATTATTGATATTTGCACTTATACAGTATATTTCAGTGTCCACTGCCTTTGGGGAGCTCTCTCTGAACTCCTTTCTTATTTTTCCTGGTGCCTCTACTGGGATCTCTGAGCTTTACATCCTTCTCTCCCTATCCGGATCCGTAGCTTTTATTGTTTTTAGAATTATCTACCAGAGGACAAGCACGGTACCTCATTGGACTATCTCTTTCCGGGGATTATTACAGTGCCAGGCAGGCATAATGCTCAGTGACTGTTAAGTTAATTAATGATATTACTTTTCATATTAACTACTTGAAGAATCCCAAATTTCACTTTTTTCTTTTGTTTCACATCAGGTGGAATGCATGCATGACTGATTCAGTAAGTCAGTCCACAGAATAAATACTTTGAAATTCCTAAGATGAGAGGTAATATAAAACAGCCTGCTAGATGAAAATAATCATTTATCGTACAAACTTTGACTAGTTCTTTTGATACATCTCCATTGCCAAAAAATAATATGTGAGGTGTGTTTTTTTTTAATAACAGTAAAACTCTGATCCTGTGAAGGATATAAAAATATATTTTCCCATTTCTATGAAAATATGTTGGCCACAAACTTAGATTTTCTGTGTGTGCATATTATATTCTTTCAGATCCTGAATATGAATCATGCTGTGTCACTACTAAAAACTTGCAAAATTATCACTCTTTATCACCAATTTAGTAAATTTCAGAATAATTAATTTCTAAAAATTGGCTGAGGTTAAAAGAACTGTTAGCCTTTTCACTCTGTCAATTTACATATTATAAGGGTTATGATTAAGATTTTAGCATGTGAAAAGAGCTATAGTAACTGTACTAACCAATAATTTATGTAATTTGTGAGCTTGATTCAGGCATTGAATTCAGTGACTATAAAAGACCATATAAAGCTTCAGAGAAATATTGTAAGGGTCTGTTTAGAATCTGTGTAAATCTACCAGGTATAAAGCATAATAAACGTTTAAGCCTTTGTGATATAACCAGCTCTATTATCTAAAAACATGATTATAAAATAAATAGTGTTCTTGTGTTCAAATAAATCTACTTAGAAGTCTACAATTATTTGGATAAATTGGAAACGGAAATAACAAAGCATTTTTCATAAATTTCATCATTAAAAGGTACCATAATTTTTTATTCAGATGCTCAATTTTACAAAAGATATAATTTTATTGCTTAATATTGCTCTGCTGGATTTTAGATATCTTTATTGACTAATACTTTGTATAACCCTAGGAACTCTGCCTCAATCTTCAAATTATTTTATTTTTATTTACCAATAATGTTAGTATAGTCATCTAATATTTTAAAGTATTTTTAACCAATAACTGATTGATACTTTAACTTAGATTGTTAGATTCTCTTGAGAACAATACCTGAAAATAATTAGTATTTATAACTCTTAGCTAAAAGGCAGGAAATAAATAAAGACACTGAGGATTCTATGAGAATTTAATTAAACTTAGTGAGTTATAGCTTGGTGCTTCTCAGCATGTAAAAAAGGGTTCACAAATCTCATCTTAATTACTTCCCCTCTCTCCTCCATGATGATTCGATTATTTGTTACAAAACCACATTTCCAAGTATCAGCCACTAAGTTTTGACATACATTTATTAAAATTTGTATTGTATGGTCATATTTCTACTGGTTAGTGGTGTAAAAGAATGGGGGGCATCACTGTTTTGTTCCTCACTCCTCTGAAATTGTATCATTTTACTCTTTTGCAAAGTTACCTTTTTGTGTATTCTACAGCCCACATTTAATATATTGCCTTGACACCTGGTCTATGTTCTTCCCCAAACAGAAATAAAACAAAAAATACTGTATTTTATCAGCAGATTGCATCAGCTTCCTTAGACACATTCAGTTGACATCTGTGACATTGTGAAGAAAGAAAAAAAATTGTCCCCCAATTACATGTTAATAAGTCTTTGATATTTCTTTCCTATTTATGTAAAGTAGGCTTAAAATTGTAGACTTACTGAAGGCTGGGTCTTCAGTATTCAGTAGTGCTACAGCTCCCCCTATAGGAAAGTTGGAACTAAGTATATATTGATCTGCTAACCCAGAAAAGGCAAAGCTCTTTTTCTAAGCACCTTAAGTGTTCATCATTTTATTCTATTCATTGGTTTATTTTTTAGCAATATATATCTTTAAAGTTATTTTTCTTTTAAAGTGGAGGAAGGGAGGAAGAGGTGGAGGAGGAGGGAGAAAGAAGAAAAGGAGGATGAGAATGAGAATAATGTGAGTAGACTGATGCAAAAGAAAGTTAAATATTTCATATATAGGATAGGGCAAAAGTATATTTACAGTTGTTTGTAATAGCAAATATACAATAATTAATAAATAATACTAGAATAAACTGTTTTGTATATTCACAACTGTAAACCTACTTTTGCCCAAACCTGTATGTAGTTCATACAAGAGATATCTAAATAAAAAGGAATATTTATGTGATATACTTTTAACCAATTCCTGTCTAGTTTTCTTTTATTAGTAAAAATGCAATGTAAATGGGAAATGGGAAAGTTATGACTTCATGTACACACATGTTCAGTCCAAGAAGCTATAAATATAGTAATGCTAGACAAAGATTACTGCAAATTTCTTATGAGTGAATTTAGATATTAGAGTATTTTTTGGTAAATGTCACTTATAAAGCTTAGACCAATTAAAAAAAGAAATTGGGAATTAGAGAAAAGTTTAAAATGAACATAAATAACAACCTTTAGCTATACAATATTACACCCCTAACTTATACACATAATATGAAAATTTTGAAATTGCTGCCAAATAATTTTATTGGACAAAATTGATCATGTAATTAAAATGTGCTCTTATTTGACATGATGTCAATAAAATATCAATGATGTTTCTGCCTCATAGGAGTCAGTCATTCTGAAATCTTACATGGTAATTTTACTATCTCGGTAAGTATGTAAAAGCCCAGCTCAGTTCATTACAGCATAATTCAAATTATCATTATTTTCCAATGACTGAGGTTCTAATGAATGAGGGTTGTTGTGTAGTAATATGTTGTGTTTCTCAAAGCAATTTTGCTTTACCAAAAACAATGAAATATTTTATTTAAAAAGTACTAATTGCCCTGGCCGGTTTTGCTCAGTGGATGGAGCATCAGACTGCAGACTGGAGGGTTCTGGGTTCGATTCCAGTTAAGGGCATGTGCCTTGATTGTGGGCACATCCCCAGTGGGGGGCGTGTGCAGGAGGCAGCTGATTGATGTTTCTCTCTCATTGATGTTTCTGACTCTCTATCCCTCTCCCTTCCTCTCTGTGGAGAATCAATAAAATATATTTAAGAAGTACTAATAACCTAAATTATGTATTCAGCCTACTAATGTAGTCCAAGTATCTATGGATACCTATGCACAATATAATTTCAGAGTTACCTCAGTTCCATCCTAATTACTCACTCTTTCATCATCATAATAAGTAAAGTGATGATTTGGTGCCATCTCAGTTTAAGGAGTAGGCATAAATAAAGTTAGCATACAAGTTATATGTACATGCATTGATGTCAGTCTTTCTTGATATGTCTGTGTAGGGATCACAGTCTGCCTTTATTTGCAAACATCTATGGCAGTGATAAGATATGAAAGGGTAGTGTAGAGTATCTGTGGTTGTTTTTCCAACTTCTCCTCTTAATTGTGTATGAGTGTAGACATGGATTAACATATATCTGTTTATGGCTACACATATTGCCTCTGGAAAACCCTTCCAAATAGGCTTTGCTAAGAGAGACATTGGAGGGATACTTCAAATATACAAAGCTACATTGTATACAACACTTCTGTGAAGGTAATACTAGCGACAGCAGATAATGGCCATGTTCCCCTTGTAGCAATGGCGTTCAATAATACAGGGTGTCCCAAAAAAATGTATACACACTTTAACAGTTGATATCTCAATTTTGAAAATAAAATGCCTTTATAATTATTCAAAGTGTGTGTATACATTTTTGGAGGACACTTTATATATCTTTATGTGTCAATCTAAGAGAAAGTATTTACAATTCAATCGCTTGATGTTCTTTTCTCCAAGATTTCAAGTAGAATAAACATTCACAAGAGATGCATCATATTTATCTTGAGCTTTGTGTTTATTTGACATTCCCTGAGATGTGTCTATGGGGCTCCATTGTGAACAACGTGGGCAACCTCACATCTATCCACTAGTAAGGGGACTCCTTAGTTTAAAATTTGTGTTGGACTTTTAGAATGCCTTTCTTATATTCTCCACATTCCGCTCTTAGAAATTGTGTATTCTGAAACACATAGCAATACCTTTGCCTCTCAATAGGAAGAAGTTTGGCCTAAGTAGCTTTATAATATGCTTCCATATTTTCTTATCACAAGCTCTGTTCTGCAGAAGGATAATCCAGTATCATTCATGAAATCATTTACTCCTTCCATACAATAGGGGCAGGAGACAAAATTAAACTGCCTCCATTGCAGAACAATGACAAAAAGTTCTGTCAGACCTCTTCAGAAAATCTTGGCCAAAATTATTATTTTCATCCAAAACAATATGACCATTTAGACAATTCTGCATTTACAATGCACACTAGCCAGTTCTTCGGGGGTATATAAACAGGATGCGGATGTTTCAGTTTGAAGAGACAATCAAAATCAGTCTTAATAATGAGTGCTGATATTGATGAAAACATCTAGTCAATCAGATATTCTCAAGGTTTATGGTAACCTTTCAGTGATAACAATAATGAATGTATCATTTTGCTAACACACCACTTCCATTTCTATGGCCATTATTTGACTTTAAATGATGACATTTAATTAATTAAAATTAATTCATTTTAATTATTACACCTAAGCTAAATGGCATAACTAGAAGAAAAATCAGTGAATTGCAGGAAATGTGGACTCTGAAAACTATTCTGCAATGATGCAGGAACAAAGGCAGGGTGTGTTTCGTCAACCATATTAAACATAAATAGTCACATCCTTAGAACTGCAAACTAGGAATAAGATGGGCAACTTGGAAGTTCTCCAGATTTTCTCAAAGCAGACTGTTTTAACTAAGATTTTTGTCAAGTAAACATGAAACAAATACCTGAAGAAAGCAGTTTTAAAAAGCACATGTAAATAAATCGGGCAGTAACTTGGATTTAAAACTAAAGAAAAGTCAAGTATTCATTTCCCCAAAGCATGCAGTTACACAGATGGGGATAATAGTAGGAAAGGGGCTAAGTACTGAATGAAGCAATTTGAACATATGGCATTCTTAAAGATTCATATGAATTGGAGAGCAGGGAGCATTTGGGCTGTAAAGGAGGCTAACTGATCACCAACATAATTGGCTGGCTAATGGGATATCTTTGAATAAAGGAACTGTGATCATTATACCTACAGGAGATTATGCAGGATAAACAAATAATTCTGTAATATACAGAGATGTCTGTTCCTTTTTAAAAAGGAGAATAGAGTACTGTATTTTTCCATGTATAAGATGTCCCCATGTATAAGACGTCCCCCACTTTTCCAACCCAAAAGTAAGAGGAGGAAGCCTGTTTGACAAGGTAGGGGCAGCTAAGCACCCACACAGCTCCCTCCTAGGCTGACTTCCATGTATGAGATGCCCCTCGATTTTCAGTCTAATGATTTTAGAAAAAAAAATAGTTTCCTATACATGGAAAAAATACGGTATGTCCCTGGAAGCTCTTATATTGATTTAGTGCTGAGAGATAGTGTCATAGAAGACATCACCTAATGGTGACTGGACATTACCTGGGAGTAGATTGTGAACTGTAAGAAGCTTTTGGGTTACCAGAAAGAGAACTGGATTATATTCATTGTAGTTGCTAAGCCCTATAAAACCTGGGTACCCCTTCCTCCTCTAGCAACAAAACAGCATTTATTTAAAACTTATATGATATATTTATTGTGAAAGTCTGGTTTCCATGTTTTTGAATCTTTTTGACTACTTAAAATCTGTGATGACAGATGAGAAAAATTCTGTCCTATGGCTGATAAAATTATTTTGGGGTATGCTCTGCATTTATTTTTGTTAACTATGATTGAGACAATATAAATATTAAAGAAAATGTTACTGTTTTAACAGTGTAATGAAAAAAAAGATTAGAAGGATCAGGATATACTATTTAAAATACTGAGAGTGCTTTATGAAACATTCTAATCCTTAACTGTACATACTGGCTTGAGATTTATTTGTATATTTACTTGCTGACTTTTTATTTTCTCATGAATATATAGGTCCCATGGGGAGAGGTTATCTCCACCACTTAGAACACGACCTGGCATGTGGTAAATGTGAAATATATAATTGTTGAATGAATAAATGAATGGCATGTGCTAAGAATCCCAAAATATGCTGGTAACTGGAAGTCAGTGCCAAAAAAGGACCTGATTGATCAAGCTGAGTCTTCCAGAAATATTCACGAATTCACAAAATTATACTAATTTTTACTCAACAGTCATCATTGCTATAGACCGAATTTCAGCCAGATGTTATTTAAAGTATATGAATTACAGACCCTTGAAAGCTGGGGTTTGTAATGGAAATGCTGACAGCCACTTAACCAGATAATAACACCAGTTCACTTGGTGTGTATATATAGTGTCACTGCTAATATGGCTGTGCCATCTGTTCTATCTGAGAGTTGAAAAAGAATTGAGCTTTAAACTACTGGGTTAAAAAAAAAACCCTGCTAGATAAATTGGATCCTAAAAGGTCAAGTAATGAAATGACACTTTAATGCTGTAATTACATTGCTTAGGTGACTACCTGAGCTCAAATAGTGCACATGAAAGATATTATTGGAAAACGGCATGCCACCCTGAAACCCATCAGGCATTTCTGTTTATAGTTCTGTTCCTACTAGGCAAGATAGGAGGACATTTTGCACTCCTTATGATTTTTTTTAACAGGCTAGTAATACAGGTGTGTGGTCAACAATGAATGGTGAAAATATGTTTTTTAAGCATCTAAAGGCTTTGCCTCTACTGACTATTAATTTGAAGAGAAAGGTCAAAGAAACTCCAGATGGCCATCATGGACTCTGCAGAAGTGGCTTCTCTAATTACTGACACTTGACAGTATTCCCCCTCCCGCCCACAGCATAATGTAGGTTTTACAGGCCCCAGAAATTAATTCTGAACACCTGTGTTACCAGGGGCTGGAAGTCTGGGAGGAATGCCCTTGTATCTTTCAGCCTCTTAGCTGTTTGATAACAGAAAAATAAGAGAAATATACCTACTGGAAAATCTCAGAGGGCACAAGGCAAGAATCTCCATTTTCTTACAATAGTTGTTGAGTATCAGATGGATGTCGGCTTCTTCTGCTACAATAGCAATGCCCATACAATTGATCTGACCAGTATATGTAGCCATAGATGGAAAACTCATTTTTTTTTGTTAGGATTTGAAAGTGTCTCTTCACAACTGTTTTTATAGTTTCATGGACAGCTTAGACTTGACTCCCACTAAAAGCGTCTTCTACTCTGTTATTTTACTGCATCTTTCTGAGGCTTTCCTAAGAACAAGTAGTGTGGCAAGTGTTCCAGCATATTTTGTTCTCCCTTACCTTTCATTAATTTCTCAATTTCCACATCTGTACTCTGAAAATTATGAAGTGGAGCTCAAGGAAGATAAGTAGGGCAAGAAGAGTTCACAATTTTGAGAAAGTGCCACTTTTGAACATTTTGTTATGATTCGGGAAATGCTTATGAAACTTAAAGCATTTTCATAGAATACTAATGTCTGTAGTAGAAATAGGAAAAATATATTAACTGACATATATAGTATGAATTAAAATGGAAATTATAGGAAATAAGTTTAGTAATTCATTAAGTCATTTGTTCATCAAATACCTATTGCACATTTACCATGTGCTAGTCCCTGTTCTAAGTGATAGAGACACTTTGGAAAACAGGCAGTTCTTTCTATTGCAAAGACTAATGTACTTATGAAGAAGATAGAAAATCAACAAATAAATAACAAACAAATAAAGCTCAAACCAATATATATACATTAAAGATTAGAATATCTTTCATAAATTATTTTCAATATTTTAAGTAATGTTTCTTGACGCTGCTAATCAGATTTTTATCCCACTGATGAATGAAATTCACATAATTAAATGCAATGGACAATATACAGTGTTATAAAAGTACTAGAGATCCAGTGCACGGGATTAATGTACTGGTGGGGGGCTTGGCCTGCGAGGATAGGCCTGCTGTGGGAGCACTGCTCATCCCGGTTAGCCGAGCAGCATTCCCACTGTGGGAGCGCACTGACCACCAGGGGGCAGCTCCTGCATTGAGTGTCTACTCCCTGGTGGTCAGTGAGTGTCATAGCGATTGGTTGACCAGTCATTCTGGTTGTTCCGCAGTTCAGTCACTGGGCTTTTATTATATAGGATTTGTCTGGCAAAATGGTGTGCTGTTCTCTAAAAATTATAATTTGGAGATTATGTAATCTGGTGTTCAATTCCTGATTTACTTATTAATTGTGTAATTTTGACCAAGTTACTAAATTTCTACTATGATAAATTCTGTCACCTATAAACTTATGCTAATAATAGTACCTACTGTAGGTTAATAAAATAATGCACATATAGTGTTGAGTAAGACTCCCTCCACGTTCTGCATGGAGTAGGGTTCGGTATCTGAAAGAGGAGCTGCACAACAAATGAGAGAAAAAGACACGAGATAATTTTGCAATATTGGGGGACCAGGCGGCAAGTCCCGAAGGACTTCCTTCCATGCTCAGGCCTCACCAAGCTTTTATTGATTCTGGGATGCACCCATAGCATAGCCCTTAGGCAGGTGACCCCTGGCAACAGGCAGACTAGCCCATCAGCAAGGATTTACATAATAATAAATGGGGGAGTAGTTTCAGCTACCACTGTCTGGACAAACAGAGGTGGCGCCTAGCTGACCTCTGCTAGGGCTTCAAAGGCACCCAGTGTTCAGGGGGTTCTCTGTCTATGTTTATCAGACAGTGAAGGCAATAAACAGTTTCCCACAATATAGAATATTAGAAACGTGTCTGTCACAGAGCAAGCACATAGTAAATTTTAGATAATTTTTGTTGTGGATTAGACTAAAAAGAAGTAAAATGTCCTTACTTCAAAAACCTTTGCAATAAATGTTTTCTTTTTTTGCTTGTTTTTATTTTTTTTTCATCTTCACTGTTGAGAGTATTACAGATGTCCACCTTCCATTTCCTCCTTCCACCCAGTTCCTGCCCTACCCCAGGCCTTCACCACCCTATTGTCTATGTCCATAGGTAATGCATATATGCATATAAATTCTTTGGTTAATCTCTTCCCACGCCTCACCCTTTCCTCTGAGATTCGTCAGTCTGTTCCATGTTTCCATGCCTCTGGTTCTATTTTATTCATCAGTTTATTTTGTTCATTAGATTCCTTATTTGTTTATTTTTTTAGATTCAGTTGTTTATAAAGATGTATTTATTGCCATTTTTTGTTCATATATTTTATGTTTTCTCTTTCTTTCTTCTTCTTCCTCTTCTTAAAGAATACCCTTCAACATTTCATATAATACTGCTTTGGCAGTGATGAACTCCTTTAGCCTTTTCTTGTCTGTGAAGCTCTATATGACCTTCAAATCTGAATGATAGCTTTTCTGGGTAGAGTAATCTTGGTTGTAGGTCCCTATTATTCATCACTTTGAATATTTCATGCCAATCTCTTCTGGCCTGCAAAGTTTCTGTTGAGAAATCAACTGTCAGTCATATGGGCACTCCCTTGTAAATAACTAACTACTTTTCTCTTGCTGCTTTTAAGATTATCTCGTATTTAACCCTTGGCATTTTAATTATGATGTGTCTAGGTGTGGACCTCTTTGTGTTCCTCTTGTTTGGGGTTCTCTGCGCTTCCTGGGCTTGTAAGCCTATTTCTTTCACCAGGTAGAGGTAGTTTCCTGTAGTTAATTCTTCAAATAGGTTTTTAATATCTTGCTATCTTTCTTCTCCTTCTGGCACCCCATAATGTAAATTTGTATGCTTGAAGTTGTCCCAGAGGTTCCTTACACTTCATTTTTTTTCTTTTTTCTTTTCTGATTGGTTGTATTTTGCTTCCTTATATTCCAAATCACTGATTTGATTCTTGGCATCCTCTACTCTACTGCTGAGTCCCTGTAACTTATTCTTTATTTCAGTTAGAGTGTGCTTAATTTCTGGCTGGTTCTTTCTCATGTCTGAAATTCTCACTAAGCCCCTTGAATCTCTAATTAAGATACTTGAGCATCCTTATAACCAATGTCTTGAATTCTGTATCCAGTAGTTTGCTTGCTTCCATTTCATTTAGTTCTTTTACTGGAGATTTCTTCTGTCTTTCATTTGTGACATATTTCTTTCTATCTGGATTTTGGCTGCTTCCCTGTGTTTGTTTCTATATTAGGTAGAGCTGCTATTTCTCCTAGAATTGGTAGAGTGGCCTTGTGTAGTAGGTGTTTTGGAGGGTCCAGTGGCTCAGCATCCCCAGGCATCTTAGATGGGCAATCTAGGTGCACCCCTGTGTGGGCTGTGTGCAGTCTTTTTGTAGTTGAGCCTTGATTACTGTTGGCATTACTGGGAGGAATTAACCTCTAGGGAAATTAACTGTGAGGACCAGTTTTGACTACGTTGGGAGAGTTGCTGTGCAGGAGACACTCCTATGGGGCAGAACTTGCTTCAGTGGGGCTTTGGTGCTCACAGAATCTGCCCTTTGAGTGTACTGCTTATGGATATGTAGAGTTATAATCTGGCATGGTCTGGAGCTGTCCACTGGATGCACTGGCTCTGGGGCCTCCAGATAGGTGCAAAGTCAGCCACTGCCTGGGGCCACCTGGCAGCTACAGAGAGATCTGCAGATAGCTTCTGCTTGTGTTGGACTTGGAAGAGCCCAGAAAAGGCCAAGCTGTGAAGCGAGGCAGGCTGCTGCTAGTGCCAGGCCTTGGGTCTCTTATTGATAGGTATAGAGCACGCTGATGCCAGCTGCTGCTTATTTGAGAGATTTTAGGAAAGTCTGAATCCTGAGCCAAGATAGGTCATTCATATGGAAAAGCTGCTGCAAACAGCTTTGAGTAGTAGGTGTCCTGTAGTAGGTTGGGCTGAAAATTGGATGAGGTGGAGCCTCAGTGAATCACCATGATGGAGCAAACAGTGTGAGCCAGCTTGATAGGGCCTGAGATATGGCGCCTGTGAGCCAGCTCTGTGATGGGGGAGTTCTCAGCATAGGAACAATGAACTCTGTGAGTACCCCTGTCTGGAAGACACCTGTTCCTGGGATCTTGCCCAGATTCCAGACAATCGAGTTACTTGCCATATGTCTCTGGATACCCACCAAGCTGCTGCCTCAGTGCTGGAACTCAGAGGGAGCAAATGCAAGTAAGTTTGTGCATTGGCACTTTAAGAGAAACTGCCTGGGACTCTGGCATCCTCTGTGTTATTCAATCACAACCCCTGCTGTTTTTTATAGCCCAAAGTTATGGGGACTTCTCTTTCCAGCTCTGGAACCTTGGGATGGGGGCTAGTGTGAGGCTGGGACCGCTTGCTGCTCATGGGAGGACTCCGTAGCCAAGATATTCCTCCTGATTAAAAAAATGCCACACATGGGTGTTGGAGCAGCCCATTCTGCGCCTCTACCCCACCTACCAGTCTTAATATGCTTTCTTCTTTACCTCTATAAATGTAGGACTTCCATTCAGCCAGGTTTCAGGTGTTTCTGAATGATGATGTTTTGTATTTTAGTTGTAATTTGGATGTGGTTGTGGGAGGCGGTGAGTACTGCATTTACCTTCGCTGCCATCTTCTCTCTCCTCTCTCCAATAAATGTCTGATATTAAGTAACTACATAAACTCTTTTTCTCCTATAGTAGTACTTATATTTAGGAATAATTTGCAGTCAGCAACTGTAGTGGTACAATGAAGTTGACATTGACTAGTACAGATTGCAGTGACAGTATGTGGACTTTTTGATCAAACTCTCTTTATTCTGACAGGAGTCAGCTCCCTGCTAACACTTGAATTGAAATCTAGAAGGATAATCATACCAATAAATCTACAAGAAAATTCTGGTTTATAGTGCAATGACACGCTAACTTTGACTTTGACTTTGAAATTCCTTTATGACCAAACATAATGGACTTTCATATTTAAAAATACACCAATTCTAAGGGGGAGCTATTGCTCCTTATATTAATTATTCAAAATGTGACCTTTGATATCCATAGTGACTTTTTAGTCTCTTATTTCATTGGGCAGCTCTTGGCTATGTTAACAGAGAAAGTGTCCTTACAAACAGTAAACATGAGATCTACCCTCTTACTGAATTGTTAAGTTTATAATACAGTCTTGTTAACTGTAGACACAATGTTGTATAGCAGGTCTCTAAAACTTATTCCTTTTGTATGACCAAAACTTTATATCTGTTAAATAGTAACTCCCTATTTCCCCCTCCTCCCAGCCCCTGGAAATCACCATTCTATTCTGTTTCTATAAGTTTGACTATTTAGATTCCTCATATAAGTGGAAGCATGCTGCATTTGTCCTTCTGTGACTCTCTTATTTAACTTAGGATAATGTCTTTCAGGTCCATCCATGCTGCTGCAAATGGTAGGATTTCCTTCTCCTGAATAATATTTCATTGCATGCATATACTACATTTTCTTTATTCATTCACCCATTGAGGGGAACTGAGGGTTTTTCCCCCCCAACTTTTAGATAACCCTTTGAGACCTACATTAACCTCCTTTGGATGTATAGCCAGATGTAAGATGGCTGAATTATATAGTAGTTCTTTTTTAAACTTTTTGAGGAAGCTCCACGCTGTTTCCCATAATGGTCATGCCATTTTACATTCCCACCAACAGTGCACAATAGTCTTCTTGTCTGATATCTTGAAATGTTGGATATATTGGCTCAAGAAGCAGTTTCAAAAATGAAAACTAAGGTATAATGTAATTCATGGGCAGTAGGTCTAATATCTGCACTTGCTTCCTTCCATCTACTAAAACTCATCATCAACCAAACTCAGTCCTGAGAAGGTCCATTTATAATTTTTCTGTTTATAGATATTTCCTAATTATCCTTAGACATTCTGACAGTGATTATGCGGGAATAGGGAAGGGAATTGGCAGCAACGAAAAGAGCAGACCAGCTTCAACTAACAGAAAAAAAGAGAAAGATGGTTGGGGAATGTACATGGAATATGGAGGAGTGCTACATGGAATCCTCCATCTCTCAGTATGCCATCTTAGTGTAAGCTTAAAGGAGTTTGGAAATTGTTCCTACAATAACGCAAACTGTTAGCACTAATTTTTAGGATGCTGAGGTTCTTAGAAACATAGAAAAATGAAGAGAAAATACAGAGCTTATCAGCTACCTTTTTACTGAAAGGATGAATTGGAGAGTTAAGAATAAAAATTGCTATATTCCACAACATGGTCTCCAGGGTTAGCTAAGGTTTTGCATGGGACAGTATGTATCCTTGTTCCAAGAGTTCCTAGGAGAACTGAGCAGTAATAGCTCAAAACACTACCCCTCACAGCCCTTTGGACCAACTATTAAAGGATAACCGTTAAAACCATTTAAGCACATATGCTTGCACAAATTAAAATATACTATTTTACCATGTTTCTCTGCCATTGCTTGGTTTTATAGTCATCCTTTTAATATTTTATAATTTAACTAGAGGCTTAGTGCATGGAATTTGTGCACTCAAGGGTGTCCTTCAGCCTGGCGTGCGCCCTCTCGCAGTCTGGGAGCCCTCAGGGGATGTCCAACTGATGGCTTAGGCTTGAGCCAGGCTTCTGGCTGAGCCATGCTCCCTCTATGGGAGCACACTGACCACCAGGGGGCAACTCTGCATTGAGCATATGCTCCCTGGTGGTCAGTGCACGTCATAGCAACCTGTCATTCCACTGTTCGGTTGATTTGCATATTGGCCTTTTATTATATAGGATTTATTTTTAATATTTTTTTTACTTGATAATACAAAATAAATGAAATTCAAAAGATACACTAGTTGTGCAAATGGTTTCCCTTGCACTCCTATTACCCAGCCACTCAGTTCCTTTCTATAGAGGCAAACATTGTTCACAGTATATTATATTTTCTTCTAAAGATATGATTGAATTTTCCAACATATATGTATACATTCAGATTTCTTTCTCAGAAAATATGGCATACTATAAACACTCCTCTACACCTTTCCTTTTATTTTAAAACTACATCTTAAAGAATGTTTCATTTCACAAAATATAGAGCTGACTCACTTAAACACAGCATAGAATCCCATTGAACAAATGAACCATATTTTATATTTCTAGTCACTTATCAATATATAATTAGGTTCTCTGAATTTAAACACACTTATCTTAAAGTGCCATTCAGATTGATCTATTATCTTTGCTTCTTCAGAGTATTAATTCAGTCTTCCAACTTTTATAATGGCTTACTCTCATTGAATGTTCCACAATTGTTTACTGTGCACTTGACTTGGATTTTTATTTTTCTTTGAAATCTCTCCTTGCCCTTGACGGTAGAGGCATTCCAAAGCAGCATTTGTTGGTTATCTTTGTATATGTCAACAGTGTTAGACCAATTATCATCTTAACTCCTTGACTTTGTTTTCCTACCCTCAGAGATTGGTGCAAATGCAAGCTCACTCTTATGCATAGGATAGGCTTAGGTTTCTGGTTTCTCTAGTGTGATTTTTTTCCTACTCTATGTGGTCCAAGGTAATTGGCCCAATTCCCTGCCTTATCTTCCACCCAGAGCATGAGTTATCAGTTTCAATCATGGGACAGCTCTTCCAGGCTCTCTATTTTAATAGTAAGCAAGCATGGGATTACAGATGTTAAGATAATAGATACTTTTTATAGATCAAACAAATTATTTTCTATTCTTAGTTTGCTAAGAAATAATATTATCAGGTGTTAAATTTTATAAAATTTCATTTCTGTACCTGAAAGATCAGAAAAATCATATGATTTTTCTTCTATATTCAGTTTATTATATTGACTGATCTTCTAATGCTAAGACAGTCTTTCATCCTTGAAATAAAATCATCTTGTGATGTGTAATTCTTTTCAAATGTCTTGGGATTTAATTTGCTACTGTTTCATTTAGGAGGTTTTTGTGTGCATGTATGTTCGTGTTAAGGTTGGTCTTTGAATTTATTTCTTGTAATGGTTTGGTCAGATTTTGGTATCACGGTTATTCTGGCCTCATAAGACAAATTAGGGGTTCATTCTCTCTCTCTCCCCCTCCTCCCTCTCTCTCCCCCTTGGAAAAGTTTGAGTATGATTTGTTTTTGTTCCTTACTTAAATATTTAGAAGAATGCAGTGATGATACTACCTCTTCCTTAAATTAACTTAGAGATAGTATGTTGAACTATAGAATCATTGTAATAGAAGTAGGTGATTATTTGTGTGTATATAACTATTATTTTTTTCAGAATGTTGGGATTTTTTTCTGTTCCAAGTTGGGTTTTATTTTTCAATGAATTTTTCAATATTTTTTATTGATTTAAGGGAGAGGGAGATAGAAACATCAACATCAACATCGATCAGCTGCCCCCACATGTCCCACACTGGGTATCAAGCCCCCAACCTGGGCATGTGCCCTAACTGGGATTAGAACTGGGACCTCTTGGTGCACAGGTCAATGCTCAACCATTGAGCCATGCCAGCCGGGCATTCAGTGAATATACACATTTCATTCCATCTAAAATTTCAAATGTAATGACAATATTATCTTACTTTTTTATGTCTCTGTAGGGTTTGTAGTCATGTGCCAGTGATTCCTCATAATGATTATATGTGCCTTTTTTCTTTTGTTATTATTGTACCTTTGAGAGTTTACAAATTGCAAGTATGCATAGGTCCATTGGGTGTGTGCTGACACTATAAAATCGCGCTGCAATTTCTCAGAGCACCACCTATAAATGAATCCCTTTCTTCAGTCCCTTATACAATTAGACTGCTGCTTGTCAGCACTTTCCAATTTTCTGACATGCCTGGAAAAATTGTTACCATAGATAGTAACACAGTAAGTAAATCTTGGATCTCGTATATATCATTAACAGTATTATTATTTCAAATCATTGTCAAATTTTGCATTTCAAACTAAGCAAAATGTTGCATTAAGGCACATCTCACCTGTTGTCAGATATGGTCGCCCTCAATCCTTTTTGAACTATTAGAATTTTTTAGGTATTTAGAGTAGGGGTCCTTAACCTTTTAAAAGTCACAAACTCCTTGGACCTCTGGTGATATGTATATATGCTATATCAGAATAACTTTATTAAATACATAGAATAAAATACATACGATTATAACCACTTACAATGCAGTCATCAAAATATTAAATTTGTGACATAAGGTACATACATTTTTTATTAATTGTTAAATAAGAATATCTATTGGTAGGTCTAATAACTATATTTTAAAGTCAGCATAACCATAATAATATTGAAGATATCTGTGACAACTAAAATGTGATATAATATCTGTGACTTCTATTGGTTACAAAATCGTAGTTACTGCTATTACTACTGGAGTTTATTAGTCATGATTAAAGTAAAAGATCAATTTCAGTTAAACTGAGTGAAAATATTTTTCCAGCCAACTTCATGGTTCCCTGAATTCTATCCAAAGAGCCCTGGCACTTCTGTGGACCCCAAACTCACCCCTGTCTTAAAGGGAAGCTCTTCCTAGGATCCTGAAAAGTCAATATAAAGATAATGAATGCTATTTACTAAAGGTAAAAAATTAGGATTTTCTTGACTATAATTCTCTAGCCTTCAAACAATATAGCCTCTTGATCTTTCCTGTGCGGCCCACAGGAAAACCTATACTTGCTAGTTTGGTGTGAAGATATGTCTCATATTCTACACCATATTCCCATTGCGTTGTTAACCGAAGAAGCACTCTCTCCCATAGGAAAGGATGGAGGGGAAAAGAGAAAGTTTCCACAACTGTAAATTGGTGTACCATGTGCTTGAACAAATCTGCCATATGTTAAATGTAATATCCCTGCTCCAACGCTGGCTATGATTGCACATTTACTTCCAAGAACAATCCGTGTTGTTGGCTTTGGTTTATAAAACACTTATGAATTGAGTCCTGGATACTGTAGGAATTTTTCTTTTTCTTTTTTCCATTTTACTCTTTGCCTCAATCTTCCCCTTACAGGAAAGGAAAAACAAGTCTGGTTTTATACTTGTCGATCTTATAGATGTGCTTTAGCATTTTTGTGCTGCTTAATGTTTCTTTTTTTTTCTTTTGGGGTGTGTGTGTGTGTGATAGTGATGGCGAGTCTCTGTACTGAGGACACCCATCTTTCATAACAATTCCCCTCTTCAGTCAGTCAATATTTATTGAGGGGTCATTACTTGTATAATATTAGGTAGCCTACTTTAAAAGTAAACAAAATAAGTTTAAGGCATTAAAATTTTTTGATTATGCATATCAAATACATTGATGGAAACAGGGACACATAATGTAGTGTATATTTCATGCATTTTGGAGAATTAAAGCATTATTATTTTGAGTTGAAATGAGCTCTGAACAATATACAGGACAGCAGTAATTTCTTCAAGATACATAATGCATGCCAATTATAAGTCAATAATAAAAGATCCATATTTTGGATGTGTTACTAGCATGTGATGGTCATTGGGATGAAAATTTTAATACACTTTTGCTTGATTTATATTTTATACCTTCAACTGACTTTAATATGAGCCCTCTGTTACCTCCAAGGGATGACTTATTCATTTTAATTAAACTGCAACTGCTTTCTCCTTCTGAACACAAGGACAAAGAGCAAGTCTTCTCTAAGTCAATGACTACTCATCAAGCTCTGTTTAAATTATCCTTTCAGCGTAATCAACATAATCAGCTACAGCTATTATTCCTGAGAAACTGAGAATGAGCTTCTTAGTCTGTTAGTTGTTGGATGGCCTTCAATGAGGTATGTTCAAAGAAGCCTTTCTTTTTGCAATATTTGCTCCAACACCAAATTAGAAGATTATTAGGACTCGGTCCTGAAGAAATCTGAAGCAATTTTTTTTTTGTTCCATTATATGTAGGTGCCTGTGGATTTGTGTGTAGAAGTGGGGTAGTAGTTCAAGTATCATGAATGTTTTAGTCAAATACAGAAACAAAACTAAGAAACTGAGAAGGTTCATTAACTAGCAGGACAGATTTCAGGGACTAATGGGCAGATGCCGGTGCAGTTTTGCAGGGTCCATACAGGACAGTGGGGAAAGATCAAAACAGCTGAACCACAGAACAGACTTAATTATGCACCTGGTTTACACAATACACAACTGAGCTCCTGTATGTTGTTATGTTCCTGGAGCACAGCCGTTCCGTTTCGCAGACCTCAATCAAGCAAGGGAATCCAAGAATATTTAAATAGAGCTTTTTGAAAATTGGAAAGGCTTCCAGAATGTGAGCTTAAGTCCTTATTAAGGTTGATGTGAAAATGACTTATGCTAACTATGTACAAAATCCGCAGTTGTATTCCTGCTCATAAATGTTTTTCTTTTCCAGAAGCTTACAGATCTTTGACAAAACTTCAATTCTCAAACCCTCGAGAGTGACCAGGCCAACAAAGGGGGCTGTTAAGGGTTATCAGGCCAGCATGCAAAGGCAGTGAGGGGTGATCAGGCCTGCAGTGGGGGGCAGTTAGGGGTGACCAGGCAGGCAGACAGGTGAGTGATTAGGAGCCAGCAGTCCAGGATTGTGAGAGGGATGTCTGACTGCCAGTTTAGACCCAGTCCCAGGGATTGGATAATAGGGTAGTGAAAGCCTAAACTAGCACACCCGAAGGCCTGGTCGCCCCTCACAGCCACCCTGCCAGTACTAACCCCCCTGCTGGCCTGGTCATAGGCAGCCATCTTGTGAGGGTATGGAGGTTAATTTGCGTATTACCTCTTTATTATATAGGATGTTTTCTTCCTTAAAAATGATTGGAAAAAATGCTTGTTAAAAAAATATTAAAAGTTGTGATTTTAAGCTCACAGACTACAATGATACACTTTTTGCTATTTATCTTTTTCTCTGTAGTATGAATGAAAATAGAATCAGGAGGAGAAAGTGGCAGCCAAAAAGGCAGACATTTCCTGTACCTCCTCCCAGGACCAGACTGGAAATACAATTGGAGAACATACACCCGGAATTACCAACTGAGGTCCAGCTGAGGAGGAGATATATCAAGGAAGGACAGAAAACACCTGGAGTCCAGTAGAAAGGGCAAGATCACCATAAGGAGCTGACACAGCTTGGGTGGGGGGTAGGGGGGCAGGCAGCAGGCCTGTAGGCTGAGAATGAGGAGGGAGCTCCCGGCTATGGGAGGGTCTGTCCCCTCAGAAGCTAGAGGCCTAGAGCATCAGAGCTGAGATCAGTGGCCCATGTAACATCCAGCTGTGAAAGACAGCCGGGCTGCTGGCCATGATGGACCCTGGAGATGGTAGACCAGAGGCAGTTGGAAGGAAAGCTGCATTTTCATTTTTTTGGTGTTTTGTTTTTGTTTTTTAAACCAGAGCACAGGAGTTTTCATTTGCAGTTATTCACCCGAGGCTCTGGTGCAGGGAGGGAGGTCTTGAGGTGCCTAAGAAGAGGCTGGGGTGGGAAGCATTGCAGGGAGATATGGAAAAGCAGAAGCCGAGAGGCCTGCATTTGGTTGTGCACCCCCAAACTGAATCAGCCATTTTTCCTGAAAGGAGTGAGCCACTCCTAGTAGCTGTAGGGCAGGAAAAGAAAAAAAAACCCACCCTAGGTGATATAGCCTGTCCCACCCTCAGGGCCCTGCATGCCATGTCCTGCATTTTGACCTTTTCAGAGGAAACAAAAGCACAGGCCAAGCCTATGGGTTTGAACAGTTTCAAGGAGCATCAGTGACTGGATTGGGGGAGGGGGCCATTCACCCCACTACCCCCAGCAACCTGACTGGTAGTTTCCAGACACAGAGGAGCTGATAGAAAAAACACCAGGTTTCTAGTCCACCACACTAGTCCCCATACAAAGATCTCTGCCCAGCCGAGGGCAGAGTAATATTTTGGGTCCCTCACAGAGGAGCACCCATACACATTCTCTGAAAGCTAAGCAGCGCCTCCCAGCCTAAAGCCCTTTCAAAAACAGACTTTTGAGTGATTAAGATTGACAGCTGGCTAGCAGGCAAAGGTGGGCAGAAGCAGAGCCCAGGTGAACCAGGGGAAGTTTGCTGACTCAGTCCTGGGCCCAAAGCTGCTAATAACCCTACTTTAGAGGGCAGATTGGCTCCTCTTGCCTGCAGCCCAGGCCTGTGGAGGCAGACACAAACTGTAGCTCTCTTGGAGCTTCAAGCAGGTTGCTGAAAGCCAAAGTTGGACAGTTTATGACACTGGTTAGCCAGTAAGTACCTCATGGGAAGCCCAGAATTGGCAGACAGAACAGAAGAGTAGGGTCCAAAGGGAAGGGCACTAAAATTTGCTAAAATGAACATCCAAGTGTCCATCAGTAGATGAGTGGATAAAAGAAGCTGTGGTACATTCACACAATGGAATACTATGCAGCTATAAAAAAAGAACTTTTATAATTGGCAACAGCATGGATGGACCTGGAGAGTATGATGCTAAGTGAAATAAGCCAGTCAGAGCCCTAGCCGGCTTGGCTCAGTGGATAGAGCTTCAGCCTGTGGACTGAAGGGTCACAGGTTGGATTCCAGTCAAGGGCATATGCCTGGGTTGCAGGCTCCATCCCCAGTAGGGGGTGTGCAGGAGGCAGCTAATAAATGATTCTCTCTCATCATTGATGTTTCTATCTCTCTCTCCCTCTCTCTTACTCTCTGAAATCAATCAAAATATTAAAAAAAAGAAATAAGCCAGTCAGAGAAAGACAATTATCACATGATCTCACTCATATTTGGAATCTAATGAACACAATAAACTGGTGAACAAAATAGATCCAGAGACATAGAAGCATAGGACAGACTGAGGACTTTCAAAGGGAAGGTAGGGGTGGGGTGGATGGGTTAAGAGAGATTAACCAAGGAACTTG
>NW_006295560.1:708678-719425 GCF_000327345.1 Myotis davidii | reverse complement strand
ATAACAGTGTACCTACCTATATAGTTTAAGTTTAAAAAATTTGGCTCTCAAAAGAAATTTCAATCGTTGTACTGTTGATATTTGGCTCTGTTGACTAATGAGTTTGCCGACCACTGCCCTAAACCATAATTATTTCTCTAATACCTCTCACCCCTCATGAGTACAACTTCTATAGATATAACTTATCTACTAGAGGCCTGGTGCATGAATCCGTGCACGGGTGGGGTCCCTCAGCCTGGCCAGTGATCAGGGACATCTTACCAAGTCTGGGGGGAGGGACCATGGGAGATTGGCTACCCGGATTTGATCCCCCGTGGGAGTGCACTGACCACCAGGGGACAGCTCCTGCATTGAGCATCTGCCCCCTCGTGGTCAGTGTGTGTTAGTGTGACCAGTCATTCTCAGTCGTTCTGCTGTTAGGGTCAATTTGCATATTACCCTTTTATTATATAGGATATTTTTAAATATTTTTATTGCTTCAGAGAGGAAGGGAGAGGGAGAGAGAAATAGAAACATCAAAGATGAGAGAGAATCATTGATTGGCTGCCTCCTGCATACCCCACACTGGGAATCCAGCCCACAACCAGGCATATGCCCTTGACTGGAATTGAACCTGGGACACTTCAGTCTGCAGTCTGACACTTTGTCCACTGAGCCAAACCAACTAGGGCTTAGGCTTTTATTATATAGATATGCATGGTGCATGAACACAGACAAAAGTGTGTTAAAGGCCTCAGGGAGACAGGGGTGGTGTGGAAGAGGTCAACGGGAAAAACAAAGGGGACATCTGTAATACTTTCAACAAAGATTAATGAATGAGAGAATTGCATTATTTTCTCAATTAAATTTTTTATTGTGGTAAGAACACTTAAAAGAGATCTACCCTCATAATAATTTTTATGCATATGGTATTGTTACATATACACACAATCTTGTACAGCAATTTTTAAAACTTTTTTAAAATCATGTATACCAAACTTCATTTCCATTGAACAGCAACTCCCAATTTTCCACTCCCACTAGCTCCTGGTAACCTCCATTCTACTCTCTGTTTGTATGAATTTGACTAGTTTAAATACCTCATTTAAGTGGAATCATTCAGTATTTTTCCTTCTGTGACCATCGTAGTTCATTTGGGATAATGTCTTCCAGGTTCATCCATGTGGCAGGATTTCCCTTTTTAAGTGTGAATAATACTCTATTGTATGTGTATATAACATTTTCTTTAGCCATTCATCTATCAGTGGAAATTTAGGTTCTTCCTACCACTAGGCTATTGTGAATAGTGCTGCAATAAAACTGTGAGTACAGACATCTCTTCAAGATTCAGATTTCTTTTTTTAAAAATATATTTTATTGATTTTTTACAGAGGAAGGGAGAGGGATAGAGAGTTAGAAACATCAATCAGATCAGCTGCCTCCTGCACACCCCCTACTGGGGATGTGCCCACAACCAAGGTACATGCCTTTGACCGGAATTGAACCTGGGACCCTTGAGTCCGCAGGCCGACGCTCTATCCAGTGAGCCAAAACAGCTAGGGCATCAAGATCCAGATTTCAATGCTGTTGGATATACCCAGAATTGGAATTGCTGGGTCAAATGGGAATGCTATTTTTCATTTGTTTAGAAACTTCCATACTGTTTATCAAAGTGTTTGCAACGTTTTACATTCACACAATCTAAAAGTATTCCAGTTTCTCCACATCATTACCAAAACTTGTTAGTTTTGTTTGTTTGTTTTTTAGCGGCTATTCTAACAGGTGTGAGGTAATATCTCATTCTGGTTTTGATTTACATGTCCCTCATTATTAGTGATGGTGAGCATTTTTTCATGTATCTGATGACCATTTATATGACTTATTTGGGGAAATGTCTATTCAAGTAATCTAACCATTTTTTTAATCTGGCTATTTTATTTTTTTGCTGTTGAGTTGCAGGAGTTACTGAATATGTTTTAGATACTAGCCCCTTATTGAATATATATTTTGCAAATATATTCTGCCATTCAATAGATTGCATTTTTACTCAATTATTATTGTTATTATTATTATTTTGCTGTGCAAAAGCCTTTTGGTTTATGCTTCCCAATCTTCCCTGACCTGGTATGTAACAAAATAATTCTAATAAATATATGACCTTTGTCTTCAATGATGAACACAGTGATAAGCACTGAGAAATGTAGTAATTTGCATAGTTTTCTCCAACTAATAATATGTTACTAAAAAGATAGCAATAGTCATATTTAACTGAACATTTTAGTTTTCATTTATTTCTCAAATAAATACAATTCCATTAATAAGATTAAATTAAAAATGCTTTAATTTTTATAATATTGGAGATGATCAATCTCTCTCCCCCCACCGAGGGAATATATATATATATATATGCTGCAAAATTTAATAAAAGTTTAATAAAAGTTTTAAATTGTTATTTTTGGAGTAACTATATGTGGATAGTTTTTTAATATTTAAAGAAGTCAAATATATTTCAAATGAACATTAAATGAATTGTTTTTTAAATATCTTCTAAAATCACTAAGTGATTTAATTTTAATAAAGCCTACTCATATATTCCTAGTGATTGAGCTGGTAACTTTTTGTATTAGGGAAATGAGTTGGAATAATTGGCAAGTTCCATGCTTCACTGAATTGATGAAAGACAGTGAAAACTAATCTTTAATATTTTTCTTCTAAATTTTAAAGTGTTAATACAACTCTAGTATTGTCTTTATCAGGATTAGGTAGAAAACTGGAATATGCATTCAGGATAATGAAAAAGAAAATATGATCAAGTAATGATAGAAAAAATTTTAGTTTCCCAAGACATTTTTAAATATAAGGGTTGGCAAAAGTAGGTTTATAGTTGTGAGCATGTGAAACAGGAAATTTATTCTTTTATTTGTTCTTAAAGAACCTGCGGACTTATGGCCCTTTCAGAAATTTAATTACTTGCCAGATCAGTATTTGCAATAATTGCAAAATGCTTTCCCATGAAGATAGGTAAGGTCTAGGCCCGTGGTCGGCAAACTGCGGCTCACGAGCCACATGTGGCTCTTTGGCCCCTTGAGTGTGGCTCTTCCACAAAATGCCACAAAATACCATGTGTAATCCCTTTTCCACGTTCCATGCCTGTGGACCCCACATGCTCTGAATCTGATGAAAACTCAAAATTTAGCTCCACAGGGCCACAATGGTTTAGTATTCCATGGTCTTCTCTCTCTTCGCCTCATGTTTTACATACTTATAACACAGGCTTAAAAAGGCAATGAGACAGCTGGAAAAAGGTTCCTGCCTTTATTTGGCAGTTGTTTCACAAAGCAGGGAAATAGCATCATTTTCATGATTGATCATGTTCTTTCCTTATATTAGCATCAAAAGGAAGTAAGATGTCAGTGGATTTGTAGAAATAAAAGATTGTGTTGGCAACACTGTGTGCTTTTTTATTTGATTTACAAATCAAAATGTTTTAAGTGGGAGGTTAGTCAAACGTAGCAAATCTGATAAGACTGACACAAGAATTAGTGACAGGGTCACTGTGTTAACAAAGTCTCTCTCCTTGACCAAATTTTAGACAGGCTCCTCTGAACCCCCTTTTGACTAAGCCCTGTCTTTTGTCGCTGACTTTAACCTTCCCAGTCAGTTTTAGTGAAGGGGAACAGAATGCATGACCCCCAAATGTGCCATCTTGGCATGTGAGATATTTTGAGGTGAAGGCAATCAAGATCTGGTGGACTCAAGAAAAACTTTTACTCCTCCCTTAACTACATAAAAGAATTTGGACAGGGTGCCTGGCTTAGAAAGAAAGCTACTAGCAGAGATAACTTTCATCTGAATGGCCTATCTGCATAGAAGGGCAAATATCTGCTCTTCTTATTGCCCTGTGAATTACCCTCCTCCCCTTTGAATTCCCAGGCCCTTATCAGTTTCCTTAGGTCTGGATGGTATGTGAACCTCAAATGCACAACTTGCCATTGGGTCTAACATTTTTATGGGGTTCCTTTACATAGAAGATTAAATTTGTTCTTTTCCTGTTAATGTATCTCATGTCAATTTAATTATTAGGCCTGACAAAGAACATAAAAGGGTAGAAGGAAAATATTTCCACCCCAACAGCAGGAAGATCTTGCTCTGTCAATTGCTCTGACTATCCCCACTCTTGTTATCTGATCACACTTGAGATCTGTTCAAATTCTTCATCCCCTACCCTTGATATTTGATCACACTGGCCAGTGTTCTGCCAGAATTCTATTAAACTGGTTTTAGCAAGAATCCTCCTACTCTCCATGTCTGTTCTTAGTAATTTTCCATTGATCTACCCTCCCTCCCTGACCCACACACACTGTGCTTCTTGGCTATAAGTCCACTGCTGTCTTTTTTCAAAAATATATTTTTATTGATTTCAGAGAGGAAGGGAGAGGGAGAGAGACAGAAACATCAATGATGAGAAAGTATCATTGATTGGCTGCCTCTACCACATAATGTGCCCTTGACTGAAATTGAACACTGGGACCCTTCAGTCTGCAGGCCAACGCTCTATCCACTGAGCCAAACCAGCTAGGGCCACAGCTATCTTTACTATATTCAGAGTTGAGTCCCATCTCTCCCCTATTGCCATAGTCTTGACACCTATTGCAGTAGTCCTGAATAGTCTTCCCTAATGCTTTCTAAAATCA
Source organism: Myotis davidii (assembly GCF_000327345.1). NCBI lineage: Eukaryota > Metazoa > Chordata > Mammalia > Chiroptera > Vespertilionidae > Myotis > Myotis davidii. Next base: position 714,752 of record NW_006295560.1, on the reverse strand, counting down.
AATCAAAACTATTAAGCATGTATTTGCTCCCTCTACCCCCAAAGCACTTGTCCAAAAAAATGGAATGAGTAGAGGCATGTGTACTGAAATGTATTCAATTTATCCTAATAATATTGCAAATAATGAAGTTTCTCATGTAATCTTCCTTATTAGGACCTCTCTTCGCATTGTTTCTTCTGCCTTGAATATCTTTCTCTTTCTTAACATGTGGTTGACTGTATCTCTGAGGCTCTATCTCAGCTTAATTTAACTATCTCAGCTATTAGTTCCTGATGAGCTTGTCTAAATAATGCCCAACCTTATTTGTTATCACTGTACCTGTATGAAATTTAGAATAATTAATAGGTCTACATATATACCTTCATTTAAAAGTTTATTGCTTCCTCCCCTTTAAATATGTTATAGTCACTAATTTAAATTTTTTTTCAATCATCTCTTCTACTTCCTCCCCTTTGGAACTATGGGTCAGCTTTCTCTGTAACTATAGGTCTGTTTCTGTCTTTTTGTTTATTCATTTGTTCTTGGTTTTTAATTTTAGATTCCACATATAAGTATATCATACAGTATTTTTCTTTTTCTATATGACTTATTTCACTTAGCATAATATCCTTTAGGTCTATTTATGTTGTCACAATGACAAAATTTCATTATTTTTCATTGCTGAGTAATATTCCATTGCATGCACACATGTGTGTGTGTGTATACATATCACATCTTCTTTATCCATTCATCTATTGACACAAACCTGTACTATTTCCACATTTTGATTAGTATAAGTAATGCTGCAATAAACATAGGGGTGCATATCTATTTTTGAATTAGTTTTTTGTTTTCTCTGCATAAATATATATATGTAGAATTGCTGGGTCATATGGAAGCTTATTTTTAATTTTTTGAGAATTCTCCATACTGTTTTCCATAGTGTCTGCATCAATTTATAATTCCTCTAACAATGCACAAGGGTTCTCTTTTCTCTACATCCTCACAAGTACTTGTTTGTTGATTTCTTTATGCTAGCAATTCTAACAGGTGTGAGGTGATATCTCATTTTTATTTTGATTTATATGTCCCTGATGATTAGCAATGGTGAACATCTTTTTGTATGTCCTCTTTAGAAAATAGCTATTCAGGTCCTCTGAACATTTTAATATTATACTGTTTAGTGTTTTTTGTTTGTTTGTTTTTGTTTGCTTGTTGTTGTTTTTTGTGTTAAGTTGTATGAATTTCTTATATATTTTGAATTTTAATCCCTAATCAGATGTATCATTTGCATATATCTTCTCCTAGTTAGTAGTTTGTGTTTTTGTTTTGTTGATGGTTTTCTTTGCTATACGAAACATTTTATTTTATTTTTAAATATATGTCTTTATTGGTTTCATAGAGGGAGGGAGAGGGAGAGAGAGAGAGAAACATCAATGATGAGAGAGAATCATTGATCGGCTGCCTCCTGCACGCCCCCCACTGGGGATCGAGGCTACAACCTGGGCATGTGCCCTTGGCCGGAATCGAACCTGGGACCTTTTAGTCCGCAGCTGATGCTCTATCCACTGAGCCAAACCGGCTAGGGCATATGCGAAACATTTTAGTTTGATGTAGTACCATTTGTTTGTTTTTTCTTTTGTTCCCCTTGTTTGAGGAGACATCTCCAAAAAATATTGCTAAGACCAATGTCAAAGGCTTTACTGTCTATGTTTTCTTCTATGAATCTTATGGGTTTCACTATTACACTCAATAATTTATACCTAAATGATAATAGTTTCATAATTTCATTTTTGTTAAATGAATATTTTTTAAAAATGATGGGGCTATTATCTGAGTATAAATAAGTGAATAACATATCATATTTAATACCATATTGTGAAAATTAGACACTATCTCTAGTTCTCCCCCCAAAAATCTAAGTCTAATTTATGTTATTGTGCCTACAAAGCAGAGTACAAAGTTTAAGAAACTTGCACAAGATCATATGAATAGCAAGTGGTAGAGTTGCAAATTAAAGGCAGATTTTTGTGATTGCAGAGCCCATGCACTTATCCAATCTGTGAAAATATCTCTCTAGGAGAACTGGTTCATTACTTTCTGAAAACTAGAGATATGTGAATACCCATTTGTTTTTTCTACCATTCATCCTATTAGTATTTGCTATTGATTTGGGTGCAAAACAAAAATTCCCTGTAAAAGGAATAACATGCTACTTTTTTTTCCTCACAAAGTTTCCTCTGAGGCTACTCAGGGAGATTACATAACTAACTGCCCCAATGGCTGGCTCTCACTGATAAAAAGACCATCCTTGTAAAGGCCAGATGAAGTTAGAAATCTACAAACATGTACAGTTTAGAATTAAAAGGGAGAACATAATTTTCATTTTTGTCCTTCGATTGTTAAGAATCTTATGCCAACAATAAACATAAAATAGTCCAGAATAGCATAAAAGACTGCTAGATACTTCAGAAGAAAAATAAAATATACAGGGTTTTGATATTTAAAAGAACCAAACATTCCTAAGATGTGATACTTTCCTTATCAGTTATCCACTTTAAAGGGTTGGGCGTGTAACTCAGAATCACTTAGTTAATTGTCCTCATCACTGTGCATGGATTATCTTTGATGTGTTGTATTTATTCAGTATCTTCTTCATTAAAACAGAAAAGTGACTTCAGCCATCTTATACTCCTGATTATACTAGTATAGTGGAATCAGCCCTGACATGAGTGTGCATCCACTTTGACCTCTAACGTGCAGAGTTTAGAAGGAAAAATTAAATAGAAAAAAAGCTATTTCACTTTCTTCCGTAAGGAAACTATTCATTGAAAAGGAGAAGAATTTGCCAACCTAAAATATGTCTTGAACTGTTTATTTTTAAGAAACTGCAGACACAGGAGAAGCTCTGAAAACCTGAGTAGAAGTTACCCTTATGTCGGAGTCATTTACATTTATAAGGGAAATTTCCATTTGTAAGGGTGTCTCCCTCTCTACCTGGAAGAGTAGGATGACTAAATTTTAGAATTTTTTTTTGATAGAGGAGGCAAGGACTTAAATCTGCATATGATACATGCAAATTAAGGTGAACTTATTAGCTCATGGGTCAGCAAACTTTTTATGTAAAAGTCCAGATACTGGCCGAAACCGGTTTGGCTCAGTGGATAGAGCGTCGGCTTGCGGACTGGAAGGTCCCAGGTTCGATTCCGGTCAAGGGCATGTACCTGGGTTGCGAGCACATCCCCAGTGGGAGATGTGCAGGAGGCAGCTGATCGATGTTCCTCTCTCGTCGATGTTTCTAACTCTCTATCTCTCTCCCTTCCTCTCTGTAAAAAATCAATAAAATATATTTTAAAAAAAAAGTCCAGATACTGAATATTTTCCACCAAGCAGGCCATACAGTCTTCATGGCAACTACTCCACACTGTGGTAATAGCTCAAAAGATCTGTAGACAATTGTAATGACTGGGCTTGACTTGTTACAATAAAACTTTATTTGTGGATGCTGAAATATGAATTTCACATAGTTACCATGTCAAAATATTGAATATGTTCAACCCTTTAAAAATGTAAAAGAAAAATTAGGCTTGCGAACTAAACTTGGCACACAGATTGTTTTATGCTCATTAACTCAGAACTCTCAGTAACTCAGGAAATTAAGAGCCAATGAGGTTTTTAAAAAATAGGAAGAGAAAAGAGAGAAGGAAACAAAAGGAAGAAACTACCATTCTAAATAATTGGGGAGGGGAATTTGAAAATGGTTTAGTGCATTGGTTACTCTGAGAAAGCAAACAAATAAGCAAACTCCTACAGACTTACCCTTGTGACATCTTTGTGATATTTAGAAAAATAACCATCTTCTCAGGTGGAAGCATAGGCTCTCACACTGAACTCCAATAGTATTTCAGCATTACTTGCCCCAATGCTTAATACTTTTGGTCAAGGCTTATCTTGCACAACTATTCATGGCAGCCCTTATTGTCCCATCACCTTCTTTATTTTTTCACTTCCCATTTGTGTTTGTAATTAAACTCTATCTCACCTAACAAATCTCCCATGAGCAGAATATTAAACATTAAGTACATGGAATCTTTATTTTCTATCTAGAAACAACCATTAACCATCTATACTAATAATAGAGGAATATGCAAATTGTCCAGGATGCTGTCACACAACACAACGACCGAGCAGTAGGCTGCATGGGGCGACCAGGTCAGCGGGGATGGGGGGATGGGGGGCGGGTGAGGGGATCCCCCACTTTCCCAAGTGCCTCTGGTATTTTCCACCTGCTCTGACCTGTATCCCCATCCCACACTGTTTTCCTTCTATAGTCTGGGAAGTTATCTCTTAGCTAATAAGTGTGTTTTAAACCTCGTACTGCCCCCCCCCCCATCCACAAATGAAGGCTTGGGCCAACAAAAGATAAATGCTACATTATTTTCTTTTACTTCCAATTTGGTGACTTTGAATAGTCTTCTTGAGAGAAAAAACATGTTCAGGTCCTTTAAGCTAAGTTGACATGAAAGATTAATTGAGGTCAGCTTACAGTTAAAAGAATAAATGCTAACAGACTTATGGGAGCTCCCTTGTAGGTAACTATCTTCCTCTTGGTACTTTTAAGATTCTTGGGACTTTATTATACACAGCTTGTTCAATGCATTTATACACTCCTCGTATTATAATCTGAAACACTTGAGCCTAAGAAAATTTAATTATTTTATCTTTAACATAAATTTACCAATGCTTATTTCTTTAATGAAGCCCAAAATATTTTGACATCCTTTGCTTCTTCCATTCTTGAAGTTCTATGGCTGTAAAACAAAAGTAGTAGTCCCATGGTTAGTTAGAGGAGTTTCACAGAATTTTTGATTCTGGTAGATCTGCCTTCAATCCCCGCCCCCTATTCAAATATGTAACTTTGGAAAGATTACATATATCTGTTAAGCCATAAATTCTTCATCAGTAAAGTAAGAATCATAAATCACTTACAACTGTTTGGGGGAAGAAAAAGGTAGATTTAGTCAAAGTAAGTATTAAATTGCTTGGCCGGTATTTCTCAGTGGTTAAGCATCAGCTTATGAAACAGGAGGTCAGGGTTCAGTTCCCAGTCAAGGCCCAGGCCTGGATTACAAACTCAATCCCCAGTAGGGGAAGTGCAGGAGGCAGCCGATCATTAATTCTCTCTCATCATTGACGTTTCTCTCTCTGATGTTTCTCTCGCTCTCTCTCTCTCTCTCAATCTCCCTTCCTCTATGAAATTAATAAAAACATATTTTTAAGTAAGGATTAAATTATTGATAATCATGTTAAAATCTAATGAAGAAATGCATGATTGTTGAACAAATTTACTCTAAATTTTCAAATCATTATAAAAGGGTAGGCATTTATTATAGTATAATTGGATTTTTTGCTTGAATTATTGATAATGTTTTTAGTGCTCCTATATGTAACATGCCTGACATTTATGTGCTTTGGGAATTCAAACACTCTTCATTTGATTAAGAAATTGAATGTCCTTTCCATAACACAGTATATTATAATCTATAATAATAAAAGGGTAATATGCTAATTAGACCAGACGTCTTCCAGATATCATTCTGGACATCCTTCCTGATGAAGCCGGGGATGGGGGGAAGCCGACCTGGGTTCTGGGTGCCTGCGGGCAGCCCGAGGGAAGCTGGCCAGGGTCCTGGGTGCCTGCTGGTGGCCAAAGGAGGGAAGCAGCCCAGGTCCTGGGTGCCAGAGGGAAGCCAGTGCTGGAGAGAAGCCGCTGCCGGCAGCTGGGGGAAGGAAGGCCTACTCTTGCACAAATTTTCATGTATTGGGCCTCTGGTTATATAATAACATGTGAAAATGCAGATAGTAACAAAATTTCTATTCATAGATTTACAATTATTCTTTTTTATCCCATGCTTATAACCAAACCTTCAGTACAGGTAAACCAGTTATATTATAGTATAATCTGATATACTAACCTATAACATACCTAGTTCAATGTCTTTCACCCCAGTAACCAAAATTCTACTATGAAAACTAATTCATTAGAATTAAGATTTCTCTCTAATTATTATTACTACATTTCCAATAAGTATAGC
>NW_006295560.1:683995-708627 GCF_000327345.1 Myotis davidii | reverse complement strand
CATAATGCTCTCCAGTTCCATCCATGCTGTTGCAAATGGTAAGAGTTCCTTCCTTTTTAGAGCAGCATAGTATTCCATCATGTAGATGTACCAAACTTTTCTAATCCATTCATCTACTGATGGGCACTTAGGCTGTTTCCAGAGTAGAGCACATTAAGTCTTAAAAAACTCAAGTGACTTTATCATATTGTAAATACAGAGGAGATGCTTAGCATAGGGTGAGGGTCATGGAAATTAGGAGACAGACATAACTAAAGGTGGGTTTGATTCCTCCATTCTGATGTGAATAAAAATACTAGACATAGAATTTTTTACTAATTACTTGATTTTTCTTTGCTTTGTTATAACATGGGAATAATGAAATTTCCTATCAAAAGCATTTATTGTGAAGATCACATGATTTAATACATGAACATATAATAAACTTAGAGTACCAGCCCATAAAAATTACTCAACAGCATTCATTATTATGATGGTAATTATTATATTCACACAGATGTCCCACATGAAATTGAATGCCAACTTAGAATATAAAGTATCATTTTCCATATTATTTGAGCTTGCTACTTCTCCTTTGTTATGGTTTCTGACTCCACCCCTTTCTTAATCACTGAAACCTAAAACCTGGCAGTCATGTGGTGCTCTTTCTCCACCCATACTTTCTACATGCAATCAATTTTTGTGTTTATGAATTCTGCTTCCTAAACATCTATTAAATATGGTCTCTTCTCTTCACACCCTCTGTTATGGTTATAACTCAGGTGGTCATTATTTCTTATTTTGGTTCTAAAAATTACCTTATATCTGGTTTATGCAGTATCTCTCTTGGGACCACTAAACCAACAGAATAGTCTTTTGAAAACACAATTTCAGTCATGTTGCTTTCCTGTTAAACCCTTCAAAGATCCCTATTTGCCTGTCAAATTAAAATACAAACTCATAGTCTTCATGAAGTCTTCAGTGATCTCCTTCTGCATGTTTTTCATGCCTCATCTCCATATACCTTATGCTCCACACAAACATACATATACACATACATGACTCTCTCTCTCATGACTGGCAATATCTTCCTGGACATTGGCTATGGGCCTTGGTTTCTTTGTACAGTAATAACCATCTATATATATAAAAGCCTAAGTGACCAAATGACCTAATGACTGGTAGCTATGACATGCACTGACCACCAGGGGACAGATGCTCAATGCAGGAACTGTCCCCTGGTGGTCAGTGTGCTCCCTCAGCCAACCTCCCACGGCCCCTCTCCCCAGCCAACCCCTCACCACCCTGATTAGCCCTGATTGTTGGCCAGGCCAAGGGACCCCACCCATGCACGAATTTGTGCACCGGGCCTCTAGTATTATAACATAAAATTTTGGTTCTCTCTACCCTTTACCTCCATCATTATATAGTGAATTTCTTTAGAGCCATGCTAAACACTTAATAAATATTAATATGTAGTTGCTGAATAGTCAGAATTTTGAATGAATTGTTTCTGGTGGAAAGTTGCACTGAAGGAATTCATATATGGCCCCAATTTCCTGTTGAGTCGTGTTACCTACATATTTCAATGATATCTTCAGGTTCAATATTATTTCACCACATGAAATAGAATAATTGCCTATGTGTTTTGGACTTTGGTGAACAGAGACTTTGATGTTGGCCTCATTAATCCTTGGTTTCTAATTTTTATTGGCCAAGATTATATAAAAATTCATAATCATATTACAATTTTGTTTGTTTCCCTTATGATATTACTATGATTTGGAAGTTCTCATTAGTTTACTCTATTTGATGATCCCTGTAGAATTTAGTTGTTTTGGTTCTGGCAATTTTTTATAAAGCTTCACAGCTAATTCTTGGCAGTCAATTTATAAGCTTAGAAAGGGGAATGTTAGTCAGAATTTGAATCTCTTTAATTTTATTGCACATTATTGATTTAAAATATTTAGTCCTCTAATACAGATGACATGGAAAAGAATGTCATAACAATAATGAACAATAAGACTCAGCATGATAAAGAAAAGTTAACTCATGAAAATAAATTTTAAGAAAATGGACAATTTCACTAATGTGAAGAAAATTTTTTTTAGAAAAAGGGAAGTTGTTTCCAAATTCAATTAAGATGAACAAGTGAGCTGCCAAAGTATAGCTTATATTAACTGAAAACTGGCATCTTATTTCAATTTGGATACTGAAAAATTCACAAATCTCTCATTTAAAGATATCAAACTACTTAAAACTTTGACTCAATAGACCATTTATTATAGTATTGCTTCTCTTACATATGTGAACTAAAGTGTATGAATCAAAGTGGTTTTTCAAATAGGCACATAATATTACATTTATTTTTAGTAGAGGTGACAAGTTCATCTATAGAAAAAATCATTAGTAGACATTTCTTATTAAATTAGAATCTAGTCAATAAAGGATGGAAATATAAAAATATTATCTCCTGCAAATTCTATTTTTAAAATTTTATTTTAGATGTCTTATGTATATTTATGTGGTTATTTTTTATCTGAAAAAATGCAGCCAGAAATAAATCATTTCAAAAAATGTGAGTGAAAATCCAGGATTATTTAAAGTTATTACTTAAAAGTTTACATATATAAAAACAAGTTTGTCTTTATGTCACCTGTATAAAAATCATACAAAATATTTTTGGAAATCATTAAATTATACTAGCTATTTTTTGGAGTTCAGGAAAAGTGACAGAGCAGTACCTAAAGCACCCCAAAAATTCTTTTCATATTACTTTTTCCTTCGGGTTCTACTTTTATTATTTACATAGAAATATTCAAAGAAACTTAGGTATCATGAGGTATAAAATTTTAGCCAGCTAAAACATGGTTAAAAGTAGGAGCTGTTGTAAAATGTGGATTAAAGCCATTTGCTGATTACCTATTTACTATCAGACTATTTGAAAAATAATAACATTTTATGAGATAAATGGCTCTGCTTTATTCACTTATGTATTACAAATGTCCATAATAGTTCTTGGTGCATGGTTGGTACTTAATAAATATTTGATGAATTAACTGAGGATGAGGTGAGCAAGCAATTACATATATCATTTTGTTTCTTTATAGTCAATGATTAAGGATTACATGGCAGTGGTTTAAATAACTAAATATTAACCAACAGGAATGCTTCAGAAATACCCAAACACATATTTTGATGTTAGGTGAGAAGATTTTCATTTAAATTGGTTTATACAACAAATAATAATTGCATGCTTACTGTGTACCAGGCAAAACCTAGATTATAGTTTCTAGAAAATAAGGTCCAGGCTCAGATTATCCTAATATCCCCAGAACTTTCCACAACCAGAGCCTGGGTAAGTTTTATTGGATAGGCATATCCAAATATGTAATTTATCAAGGGTCAGCCCCTTTTTATTCAAACCTAGTTATCAATTCATTATAGCATATTTGCCTAAGAATTGGCTGTTTTGGAAATCTGCTTGGTGTAGGTGCTCTGAACTCTGTGAGGATATATATCATAGAAATTAATGTATGGTAGAGCCAAGTTTTTTAGCTATCTATCTAAGTTCAGACACTGTCAGGATAAAATGGGGAAATCTAACTTTAGCATCCCTCAAGTGTGTCTTGGGAAGACACTTTGGAAATATCACCCTGAGCCAAGTAAAAGCCAAAAGGCCTGTTGTCTATCTCAATGTACAACAAGAAGGCACAAACTTGAGTCGTGTTTGTGGTGGGATTAATACTGCATAGAATTTCTGCAATCATTGGGTGTTCTCTGAGTTAATCTGCAGCTAGCTGGTTCAGCTTGGCCAGCTCTTCTAATTTTACCTTAAATGTCCTGAGAAAGAGCCACTCAAAATGTATGAAAAAGTAGGGACAAAAGCATACCAATGGAGGTCAGCTTGAACCCTTAGCAGTGGCCCAGAGGAGAGCCCTATTTACAAAAGATCACTTCCTCCCACCCCTCAGGCTTCTAGGATCAAGTCCAAGGAACTTAACCTGGCCACTTATCTGTCTTCACAGGACTTACTCTAATGTACAACAGGGTCATATCAATCATTGTTGTTTGTTAATATCTGTGAGAAGTATTGAGTTAATTTCTGACAGCAATCATAGGTAAAAACAATAATTATTGTATTAAGTAGATAATGAAGTCCCTGAAAATCTTACTGATTGGTTGAGCCATTGACAATATGATTGAACTCTAACCCCTAGGTCAATTTAATATTCTGAAAAATAGATGGGCAATTCATGGCCCATATTGATCAATCACCTAATCTTTACAACCTTCTAATTATCAGCTTCAGATAGACTTGCATATAGGCACAACTTTAAAAATGCTTTTTTCTTGTGGCTTCCTTTGGCAATAATATTGATGACACTTCATTCTCCCTGACATTCCATTTCTCTAGGTGTTGGTGCCAAAGATTCAGTCTTCAGTATAGACTGCCATCCCCAGAAGTTTGTTATATTACCATCAATACTTATTTTCTTGCTTTTTCAAGACTAATATTACCCACTATATTGCTTTCACAGTAGATTCAGTTGAAAAATGTAACATTGGTTGAGAGCATTTCAGATTAAAATATTCATAGAGGAGCAATAAACCAGGTAAAATATTTTCACTGTTTATTTACAAACAACAATAAGTTTATATGCTTGTACATTTTAGACAATGATATAAGAGGAAGAAAATGTTGGTATGAATTGTTACTTAAAATGTATGCATGTATACCCACATGTATTGTTACATATTTTGAGAAGTTTTAAAGGCTTTTGTGTAACAATTTATACCAATACCAATGAAATTTTGGAGACTGTTTTATATTTACAGATGAGTATCTGCTTGTCACAGTTTTAAAAATGAAGACGTTCAAAGATTTGTGAAAATAGACTTTAAAAATATTCTCAATTATCAGAACTTCTATCAAAATGTTGTTCCTAAACCAAGTTGTCAGGGAATCATAAATATTTATTGTTTCTTCTAACCCTCATAGACAAGTACCAAGAGCTTTATCAACACATTGAAATAATCTGATATAGTGATGCATTCAAAACATAAATGGGCTCACCCACTGAAGGTGACATTTTTAGTATTTGTTTTAGAAAAGGGAAATCTCACTTGGCAACATTTATGGAACACACATTTAACAGGGCAATATTCATAAGTAATATTGCTGTAAGGAAAATGTAAACCCAAATATTCATATCATTTTTTAAAATAAAGATTTTATACAAGATTCTCCACCCTCCATTCCCACTCCACTCAAGTGATGAGTCCAACAATATTTTTATACTCATTCTTTGTAATCTTTACTGTTCTTATTTTTGTTGACCAGTATAGTTTAATTCATTTCAACAGTTTGGTGGCTGATTTAGCTCTAAAAATAGTATTTTCCTTATGAATAATTCAAACCTTTGCTGGTTATAAAGTTACATGTTTGGCTCCCTCCACAGCCAACTGCTTCTTTCAAGTAGCAGATTCCAATCCATGAATTTATATCATGGGTATGACATCTGGGGGGGAAATAAAACCCAAGATTTGTTTTAAATGAACTTTCATTTTCTCTTCCCAGGTGTCAGGCTTTGCTTGTTATTGTTGTTCATCAGAAAATAACATAGTTAAGGTTTTCTCCAGATTCTGTGTTCTGGGCTTCTTTTTATATGCTGAAGTTTAAAAAGGAACAAAACAGGAATAGAATGCTATAAATAAATCACTCAGGATTGAGAACATCTGCAAAATTTGGACAAGAAGAATATATGTATATTTTTGTCCCATGTAGAGAAAACAACTGCTAATTTTCACAATATAGGATTCTATCAACTTCTTGGAATGTATTTAAAAGTTGGTTTTGCATAGAACAGATATATTTGTTCTTACTCTCAAGGCATACTATATTTGTAATCATTTTAAAGATATTTTGATGAGCATTCAAACTTACATAAACTTTCAAATTCATATTTAAGTGTCCCCAAATTTATTTTACATTTTTCTAATTAGAAAGAATATATACAATTAACTTAAACTGTTTTCGTGTATACAGATTGCTTGGTATTTATTTTTCACTTGAATAAATAAATAAAGAAGCAGTTTTTTAACAATATATATTTTAAACTTTCATCAGGTCTTTGACTATTTTCTTACTGTCTAATCTACTTTTCTCAATTTATTTTTAGAAACAGATTAAAATTTCTATTTGCATACATAATATATTCCACCATTTTTCCCTTTCAATATCTATTTATCAAGTAAACCAGAAGTTATCTCCATCCCATGAGGGAGATCTGATATTGACTCAGGCTTTAACCCAAGTATGGGACTGCATGCTATATAATAATACTGACACCGGGAAGTCTTCTAAGGGTCACTGTGGGTAGCGCAGTTTTATCTTAATTTTGTCTTTAGCTTTTCTTCAAAATGTCCTATGCTGGGGCTTGACCAACAGACCCTGAGTGATGGATGAATGATTACTTTGAGACAGGAGTGCTGTGAAAAAGAGGGCTAAGGGACTGCCTGGCTAAAAGAACCTGACAGCCTTGATTGCCAGCCTTGTTAGGCAATTTGAGATAAAGTTTATCTTTTAGGTACAATCAGTAGGATAAGTAATCTTGGGAGGGCACATGTGTTTGCAGTGTCCTTTAAGCAAGGACATCCAAAGATTAAGCACAAGGATTCCCTTAAACACCTGGCTGTCTGCTCATGCACAAACTTGTTTGGAAAGGTCAAAAAATAATTAGGGGTGCCACCTTCAGCACTCCCCTAAGTCGGAATTTTAATAAACAGGGCAGGCCACATTCAGCACACTTCTCTTTTCTCGGAATGTCCTCCATACAAACTTTCCAACCAAGTCTTCTGTGCTCCCTAGGAGTCCTACATTTATACATCAATGAGAATAAGATATGATTAGTAATAAGGTCTAATGTTTTATGCTAGAATCTATTTCTTCTGACTACTAATGTAGTATATTTCCTGTTACTTCTACCTTTAAAATACAATATATAATCCAATATTGGATAGTGCAAGTAGATTCCAAGTAGATTTGTTAACTTTAAAGCAATTGGGGCGAAAAAATAGTTGAAAAGACTGCTTTCAGTCCTATTTTAGGCAAGGGTTTTTTGTTTGGTTAGTTGGTTTTAGATTTTTAACAGTTTGGTACCTATTCTATTTCATCCAATTTTTAACTACAGAAGATTTTAACTGTATAACAAAACTGATTTACTTCCTCTGGACACAACCCAATTCTCTTCTCTCTAGAATATTACACTTGATGAAAGCAATACTTTTGTTCCATGTCTGTGGAATGGAGCCAAGAAAAGTGTTCATTACACTAAGAGGTAATCATTATTGATGGTCTTCTTTTGAGCCCCTGAAGATTAGTTCTTTTTTAAAAAATATATTTTATTGATTTTTTACAGAGAGGAAGGGAGAGAGGGAGAGATAGTTAGAAACATCGATGAGAGAGAACATTGATTCAGCTGCCTCTTGCAGGCCCCCTACTGGGGATGTGCCTGCAACCCATATACATACCCTTGACTGGAATCGAACTTGGGACCCTTCAGGCCGACACTCTATCTGCTGAGCCAAACCGGTTAGGGCTGAAGATTAGTTCTTGATAGGATTCTATAATGAGTACTCCTTTATGGCCTACACATGCTAAAATGGTGTATAAGGGCCCCAAATTGTGACTATGTGTGTATGTGTGTATCTGTGGTTCTTGTGTCATATAGTGAAAACTCTATTTTCACCTGTGGAAAATAAAACAAAATTAAAAACAAAACAAAACAAATAAGTAAAACAAAACAAAAACAAAACAAAAAAACAAATCTTATTCACATTTGGTTAGGAAGGAAAAAGTGAGCTAAAGGAGAAATCTTGCACAGCAGAAGAAACCATTAACAAAATGAAAAGGGATCCCACTGTATGAGAGAATGTATTTGCCAATGATATATGATCAGGGGTTAATTTACAAAATATATTAGGAACTCATACAACTTAACAAAAGGAAGATAATCCAATTTTTAAAATAGGCAAAGAACCTAAATGGACACTTCTCTAAAGAGGTCATACAGAAGGCCAAGAGACATATGAAAAAATGCTCAACATCACTAATCATCCGAGAGATGCAAATCAAAACAACAATGAGATATCACCTCTCAACCGTCAGAATGGCTATCATCAACAAATCAACAAATGACAAGCGCTGGTGAGAATGTGGAGAATAGGGCAACCTAATGCACTCCTGGTGGGAATGCAGATTGGTGTAACCACTGTGGAAGACAGTATGGCGTTTCCTCAAAAATTAAATATGGAAAACTATCATTTGACCCAATGACCCCACTTCTAGGAATATATCCTAAGAATTTCAAAACACCAGAAAGAATGTATGAACCCCTATGTTCATAGCAGCACAATTTACAATAGCTAAGATCTGGAAACATCCCAAGTGCCCATCAGTAGATGAGTGGATAAAAAAGCTGTGTTATATCTACACCATGAAATACTATGCCACTGTAAAAGAAGATTTCACCAGGCAGTGTGACTCAGTGGTTGAGTATCTATCCATGAACCAAGAGGTCACCAGTTCAATGCCTGGTCAGGGCACATGCCCAGGTTGTGGGTTTAATCCCCAGTAGGGGGTGTGTAGGAAGAACTATCGATGATAGTTCTCTCTCATTGATGTTTCTATCTCTCTATCCCTCTCCCTTCCTCTCTCTCTAAAAGTTATTAAAAACATATTTTTCTAAAAAAGAAGGATCTCTTACCCTTTGAGATAGGATGGAAGGTCCTGGAGGGTATTACATCAAGTGAAATAAGCCAGTCAGAGAAAGACAAGTATCACATGATCTCACTTATATGTGGAATCTAATGAACAAAATAAACTGATGAACATAATAGATCCAAGGACATAGAAACATGGAACAGACTGTTGAATCTCCTAGGGAAGGTGGGTGAGTGGGAGAGATTAACCAAAGAATTTATACGCATGTATAATGAGCACAGACAATAGTGTGGTGAAGGCCTGGGAAGTGCATGGTGGAGGGGGTCAAGGAGGGATATATCTGTTAATACTTTCAACAATAAAATTTTGTTAAAAAATATATGGTGTGTTTTCACACAATATATTAACCAAATTCCATTACTTGAAGTAAACCACATTTTTGGAATATTAAATCAGCCACTTGTGGCAGTATTTAAAGTTGGAAATTAAACAATTATACAGGTGTGATTTCTGTCAGGTAATGAAGGAAGTGAGATACTTTAATTATATTACCTTCATGCATGAGTGAAAAAATAAAGTAGAAATATTTTTTTCTTATTTGAAATAAATGGTATGGTGTTTTGCCTTCTCTCACCATCTCTTCTTATGACAGCATTTCCCTAATTACTGGTCACCATAGTGGGATAGTGGTGAGACCAATGGTAAAAAGCATGTGTTCTAAAGTTAAATCAACTGGGCTGGTGTTGAAGTAAATGTATAGTGTTGGTCAAGATTCATTAACTTATAAAGCCTCAAACTTAGGTACTAGCTATATATACACTGAGTAGCCAGATTATTATGATCGGCCAGATTATTATGACCACCCCATCAGTACTTTGTTGGGCTATCTTTTGCCTTTAATACTGCGGCAATTCTTCTTGGCGTTGACTTCATGAGATGTTGAAAGGTGATGCGAGGAATCTGACACCATGCCTGATGAATAGCACTGTCCAGTTCTGTGAGATTTGATGGTTGTGGAACCAGCTACCTGATGGCTCTTTTAACTTCGTCCCACAAATGCTCAATTGGATTGAGACCTGGTGATTGTGGGAGCCACCTAAACAAGGTAAAGTCTCCCTCATGTTCTTGAAACCACTCCTGCACAATACGAGCACTGTGGCATGGTGCACTGGCTTGTTGGAAGAAGCCATCTCCATTGGGATATGCCATCAACATGATAGGATGAACTTGATCAGCAACGATACTTAGGTATGTTGTGCTATTCAGATGTTTATAATGATCTGGCCCTCTAGCAACTTCAGTGGGAAATTATAACTAATTTGCCTACAAACATCACGTAGTCAAAATAATCTTGCCACTCAGTATATATATATATCTCTATATCTCTATATCTCTATATATCTATGTATCTATATCTGTCTATCTATCATCTATCTATCTATCTATCTATCTATCTATCTATCTATATCTATCTATCTATCTATCTATCATCTATCCAAGTGACCAAACCACCAAATGACCAAACAACTGAACTACCAAATGACTGAACAACCGAACAACTGGTCACTATGATGCACACTGACCACCAAGGGGAAGACGCTCAACACAGGAGCTGCCCCCTGGTGGTCAGTGTGCTCCCACAGCCACCTCCCACGGCTGGCCAACCTCCCGCTGTCCCTTCTCCCAGCTGGGTGACCAACCTCCCGTGCCCCCTTCTACGTGCCAGACAACTTCCTGTAGCCCCGATAGACCCCTATCGCCCTCCAGGCTGAGGGACCCCACCCGTACACAAATTCATGCACCAGGCCTCTAGTTATTTATAAAAGAGGAAAACCATATCATTCACCTCATGTTTTGTGCTTCTAAGAATTAACCAAGGTAATGTATGTACAACACTTCAAACAATGCTTGGCATAAAACAAGTGTGCAATAGCTATCAACTATTATTATTGACATCTCCTTCTAACATTCTTTCAATGTTGTGTTGACATGTTTAACAAACTTTTCCCCCATATGTACTTATGCCATAAGAGCTATTTGTTTCTGGAAGCAAAAAAGGGACTAAAATTGTTAAATAGACTCTGCTAGCAGCATTTTTAAATGTAAGGTTTAGTAAATAGCACAAGAGTTTGCATTATCTGTTCCCTTTGGACATTAGGAATTAGTTGAAATTCTCAATATATTTTCTTGTTTGATTTGGACTATTAATTAAAGTACTAGTTCATTTTTGGAAGATAATTTTAAGCATCTGGAATGGTCAAATTAGGAAAACTTTTTTCTTTTTAGTTGCTGCCTTTTTTTTTTTTTCTTAATCGAGATGTTTATTTTGCATCTACAGAGACATTGCTAGGGGGGAAGTTCTTAATTCCTCTCCTGCCAATAATTATGTGATTATAAACAAGATAATTAGTATTTGCCTTATTTTCTACAGCATTAGTAGCAAAATAAATGTGAATAGAAATGTTTTTCTACTTTTGTGTCCTTCATATGTTATTACATTTGTGGGAAATCAGAACAATTAATAGTAAATTCAAAAACAATTCTGAAGAAAACATGTCTGTGTGTTTTAATGCATAACTTAAGTTGAGGCATCTGGATAATTAACACTTTGAATCCATCATTTGAGAAAGATATATTAACTCTATTCTAATCCTCCAAACCAGCCTCTACCAACCTCTGCTTGCCCAACCTCCCTCCTTTATGATTATTTCAATAAACAGAAAAAATCATAAAAGTGTTATTTTAATTACTTTCAGACAAGATAATGATGAGCAATGTGATCCCTCTGAAAAAGAGCCTCTGGGATTGAGCAAGGCTAGTGGTGAAAAGGGGCATTTTTACAGTCTGTTTTGTTACAGGACATCTATTTCCAATGATTGATTTACTCTTGTTTCTTCTTATAAAGACAAAATAACAAATAGTTGCATTACTTGTTCTAATCTTGGACCTGAAAATGTAATTGATATGTGTCTTATTTGCTCTACTCACTTCATTCACTCAAAGTCTATGTCCATATAAAAAATGTATATTGAGGACTTACCATGTGGCAGAAATAGGTACTTGGTTTCAAAATGCAGAGGCAGCAGAAGCTCCCATCCTAGGGGACTTGTCATCTATACCAGGAGTCAGGTATTAAGTGTTCCCAGGACAGAGAAAGGGAAGCTGCAATGACAACTCAGAAAGAAGCCGTGGCTTCTTCATTCAGGTAGGAGAAAGGGTAGAAGAGGAGAAAATAATCCAAGTAAAGCAAGTAAAGCAATTTAAACATGATTCGAAAATCTGTATACTATAAAGAAAATAGCTGGATAAAATGTTGATTGAAAGCTAGATTGCTAGGGAATTATAATGCCACAATATGGAATTTAGGTTTCAATTAAATTCCTCTATAATTAATAGTAATTATATTAATTACTATTTAATTTAATTTCATGAATTTAATTTCAACATATATTTAATCAATGACCACTATTTATAAGGCCAAGCATTGGGGGTATTTGGGAAATGAGATACTAGTAGATATGGCTTTAACCTCCATGAAGTCTGTATTTTTAAAGTTATAATAGCTACCTTTTATTGAGTAGCTGTTATGCTTCTATGTGGTTTTAATAATAAGAACAAAATGAAGGTTGTTTTTAGTTTTATTGGATGTGAGCAAAAACTACGGAACAGAGAGGTGGATGCCATTCCTATGGCCACACTACTTGTTATTAGAAGTAACTCCAAGCGCCCTGCTGACCCCATTACACTGCATTGCCTGCAGCAGTTTCTTGTATGAAGCTCACTAGTAGAATCACAATTTATAAATTTTATTTTGAAGCATTCAGCAGTTTAAGGTTATAAATGTTAGAGCTGAAGAGAATTTAAAAATATATCTACTCTCTTATTTTCTTCTGTGTGAGGTCCAATGATGTTAGGGG
The DNA here is from genome assembly GCF_000327345.1 of Myotis davidii. NCBI lineage: Eukaryota > Metazoa > Chordata > Mammalia > Chiroptera > Vespertilionidae > Myotis > Myotis davidii. Next base: position 696,006 of record NW_006295560.1, on the reverse strand, counting down.
ACCATTCTAGGTTAAAGTGATGGAGAATCTTGACTCCAGTTAAGATCTTTTATCCCACACTTTACAATGTATATGAATCCAGTTATTTCAGCCCCTAGCTCTGGAGATACACTAGCAAGTGAAACGAACATAGATTCTGTCCTCATGAAGCTTAGAGTCTAGTTTAAGAGAAAAAGGTAGTTCTCAGGGTAAAACAATTTTCTGTTTTCCTATGAAAATCACTAACTCTATACTCTAATTGGGGAGGGCAAGAATACTCTCGAAGTAAGAAATTGTGATATACATTGTCTTCTGAAATCTACTAATTGCCAGTGACACTGAGGAAAATATTTTTCTGGTGGGGTCACCTTTGTGTTAGTTTTCCATAAAATCCATGTGAAATTACCCAGTTTTTATTCCAGTATCATCTCTTCTGCTTCTTATCATCAAAAAACTGGGTGGATGTTAGCTGAGACTTATTGTGGTGATCATTTCACAGTATATACACATATTCAATCATTGTGTTTTACACCTGAAATGAATATATGTTCATTATATCTCAATTAAAAAAAACCAGTTTTAATTTCAAATGTCATAAAAAGGACTTGGTTTTAGTTACTTTAATAGTGTTAAAGTGTTTCTTCAGAAATCTGATTCTTAGATCTCTAAATATGAAATTGAGAAAATACATGAATTTTAAATTGTTCTCAATGTAATGTATGTGCTATATGTCATGGTTGGACTTTGGATTCAGATACATTGGTGTACAAATTAAGCCTTTTCAGTATCACTATATTTTTTACTAAAAAAGGAATAAAATCCTAATAAGTGATTTAAGTACAAACACAACCAAGTTTTTTTCCAGTTTAAATGACTTCAGCATTTATCAGAACATGGGCATTCATCATGGGAAAAAGGTAAACTAATCGGTGTTTTGGTCTCTATTTTCTTTTACACATATTTTTGAGGAAATGATTTTAGGCCTGTAGAGAAATAGAGAATGAAAGTATCTAACAGACTTTCCCCAGGCATTGCTGTATCCAAGAGTCTAAGAGGCTCAAGATTAGAAAGATGTATCATTGACATACTAAATAGCTCAGGGGTCTACAGATAACACATGTTGAGAGTCAGAACTTGCTTTAGGACTTGTGACATGCCAAGGAATGATTAGAAGTAAAGTATACAGTTAAGAATGTTAATATCAAGATAGCAAATGTCATGTAGACACCCCAGTGTAAAATAACCATTATCACAAGAGTACTAGTAGCAAAGGGGCTGCTGCTAGTGGATAGTTGTGCCATGAAAATAGCAAGGAGTATGCAGACGGTTGAAACCTGCTGCAGTGAGGCTAAAAAGACTGAAAATCTCTAACTTTGTGTGACAATTCAAATTAGATGTGATCTTTTTCACTTCCAAAACAGACTGTTCTAGAGGCAGATTTTCTGCTACCTGGACAGTGTATAGGGGCCAAGCATCTGGATGAGGTCAGATATTTAGCATTCTTCCCTTGCACATTATTTGTGTTTGTTCTCTCATGTTCTATTAATTTGTTCTCTCTTAGGTGGAAGAAGAGTCATCGTGGTTCCTGTCATTGCATTTTAGATGCTGGGAGAGTTCCACATTAAATTAGATTACATGCTCCCTCTTAATATGGCAAAGCATATACTTAGTGCTCACATTTGACTCTGCCACACTCATATTCCCCACTTATAAATAATAATTAATATTTAGACTATAAATATATGTATTATTTTTTAAAATCTTGTGTTATTTCCGTGATGTTATCACCATAGCTATTTAAAAATTTAAGTAAACTCCCCTGATGACATTTTACAATATATAAATTAACTAGAGGCCTGATGCATGAAATTCATGCAAGGGGCTTGGCCATCACAGCCCGGTGGTTTGCCTTGGCCCTTGAAGCCCCAGCTTCATCTGGAAGGTCATTTGGCTGTCTGGTCTAATTAGCATATTATGCTTTTATTATTATAGATTATATTTGTGTTGCTTTTTCTTTGAGAAAGATATCCTCAGAAAATAGAAAACAAGGTTAATCCTCATGATATTCAGAATGGAAAATATCATAAATATTGCTGTACAGTCAAATAAGTATTTGGACCTTAACAAGAATTCATAGCTCTGGCTGATGTGGCTATTTGGTTGGGCATTGCCCTGTGCACTGAAATGTTGCCAGTTTGATTCTCAGTCAGGGCACATACCTGAGTTGTGGGCTTAATCCCTGATAGTGGCAGCTGATTGATGCTTCCCTTTCTCTTGCTCTCTCTATCCCTTCCTCTCTCTCTTAAAATCAATTTTAAAAATGTTTAAATAAAATAAAAAGAATGCATATATTCTTGGATCAATTTACTTCCCAACATCAGTCTTATGAGAAAACTTTACTGTGAAGCTAACGTCAAGTAGTATATCACCCTTTCCTTTTATCCACTTGCCACATGTTAAAGCTATAGCATTTAGCACAGTTAATATAAACAGAGGACATAAATATTTGTTAGATGAGTGGATGCATTGCCAATTTATTTAACTAATATAATTTAGTTAAAACAGGGTGAAACTAGAAAAAATATATGAAACAATTGTTTTTAAAATATTGGAAAAGGAAAATACAAAGCAAACATTTTTGCTGATAAAACAATATTCATTGTTTTTACTAATCCACACATTTATCCATAAGACCTATCTGATATAAATTACCATAGATTAACATTCTAAATTTTGGCTTCAAAGCGAATATTAACAGGAGATTTTAAAAAGCCAAAAGCCCATATTGACAGGTGTGAAGTGATTATCTCATTGTGGTTTTAATTTGCATTTCTCTGATGATTAGTGATGTTGAGCATCTTTTCATATGTCTATTGGCCATCTGTACGCCCTCTTTGGAGAAGTGTCTATTCAGGTCTTTTGTCCACTTTTTTCCATTGGATTGTTTTGTGTGTGTGTGTATTGAGTTTTATATGTTCTTTATAAATTTTGGATATTAACCCCTTATCAGTTGTATCATTGGCAAATATGTTCTGCCTGAGAGCAGGCAGACAGCTTTGGTTGTGGGGAAAGGGTGTTAGGTGGGGGTGTGTGGAAGGACTGGGCAAAAATAAAAGAAAGAGAGAGAACTCATGGACATGGACAACAGTGTGGTGATTGCAGGGTGAGGGAGATTACAAAGGGCATAGAGGGGATACATGGTAAGGGTGGGGAGTGGGGAGCCAAAAGTTCAAGCCACACGCCAGACCAGCTAAATTAGGAGATTTGAGATAGGGCTCAGGCCTCAGTACTTTTTAGATTTCCCCATGGGCAGCCAATGTTGCATCCATGGTTGAGATCCATGATCTTAGAGAGTACCACAAATCTTGACTTTGGTCTGGATAAGATGTATAATAAACACTTTTACTTTTATCCTATAGTACTCTTTTTTAAATTGTTGACACTATTACAAATGTCCCCATTTCCCCATCCTTTGCCCACCTCCACCCAGACCCTCACACTTCCCTCTGGCCATCGTCACACTGCTGTCTATATCTCTGGGTTATGCATACATTTTCTTTGGCTAATCCCTTCACCTCCTTTCATCCAATCCCCCCCTCCCTTTTCCCCTCTGACCTCTGTCAGTCTGTTCCATCTATATAACTTCCTTTTAAATCTTCCCTTTCTATGCTTGTGCCATTGCATTGAAATTATTTTATCAGTTTTTACTTCAGTAAACTGAAAGCTCCTTCAAGACAGGGACAGTATCTTATTAATCAGCATATACTACTGTTAGCAATCTACAGTTTATTGGTATCTGTTTAGGTAGATAATGAGCTAAAGAACTGATTTAAAAACTGAATAAAAAATAGATTTCTTCATCCAGGCATGCTGGTATAATTGGTATTGGAATAACTCTTCCAACATTAAAAAATTGTAAGGCTGGGCAAAGTACATGAAACAACTATTTACAGATAATGGATAGCAAGCAGAACAGGATTGATATACCTGAGAGAAGGCAAACAAGGTGATTGGATTTATGTTTGAAAACACTTTCCAGATCATGACCCTGGGATGGAGCATAAAGATCTCTTGCTGAGTTGGAGAGATGGAGATTGTAGTTCAGAGCTTCTGAAATAGTTAGAATTTGTGGGGCAGGATATCAAGAAAGAAAAAAAAATTCAAAAACAATGAACTCAAAAAATCTGCATAGAGGTCTGCTTGAATCTTTGGCTAAATACTAGGCTGTACATGTTTAGCTTAGAATATTCTAGGTCAAGAAAAGAAGAATAACCCTGCCAACATGGTTCAGTGGTTGAGCGTTGAACTATGAACCGGGAGGTCATGGTTCCATTCCCAGTCAGGGCACATGCCCAGGTTGTGAGCTCTATCCCCAGTGTGGAGTGTACAGAGGCAGCCGATCAATGATTCTCTCTCATCATTAATGTTTCTGTTTCTCTCTCACTCTCCCTTTCTGAAATCAATAAGAATATTTTTTTAAAAGAAGAATAAATTTGTGACCTATAATTAGGCAAAAATATATTAATACAAACATATGAACAAATAGAATTAGCAGAAAAGTACATTTGAAAAAGTATTATGGCCCTGGCCAGTGTGCTCAGCTGGTTGGGCATCATCCTGTGCACAAAGGGTTGCCAGGTTGATTCCTGGTCAGGGTATATGCCCAGGTGGCAGGTTAAATCCCTGGTAGGGGGCATGCAGGAGGCAGCTGATGGATGTTGTATGTTCACAATGATCTTTCTCTCCCTCTTCTTTCCTCTCTCTAAAAATCGATAAAAAATCTTAAAAACTATTATAAATACCTTTAATAATTTAAAGAAAAATATTAGAATTTTATAGAAAAATGGAAATTATGAAAAAGAACAAATAAATTTTATAGCTGAAAGATACAATATCTGAAATGAACAATTTATCATACAGACTCAATAGCAGATTAGAAAAGATCAGTATATAATAAAATAGAGAACTAAAGACAGAAAAATATGAGAGATGATAGATGATAGTAGACAGATATCATGTATATGTGTATACACACACACACATATGTGTGTGTATACATACATATATATATAACAATAGCACAGAGTACAAGAGAGAGATAAGAATTATACTGCTGTTATGTTCTTATATATGAAGTTATGTAATACTAGAGGCCTGGTGCATGAAAATTTGTGCACTGGGGTGGGGTCCCTCAGCTTGGGCTGCCCCCTCTCACAGTCTGGGAGCCCTCAGGGGATGTTTTACTGATAGCTTAGGCCCACTCCCCCGTGGCCTCCCTCTGGGGGAGGTGACCAGCTGATCAGGGGAAGGCGCTGCCCCCATAACCCTACTGCTGCTGCCACTGCCGATCACAGTGGCTGCAAGGCCTAAGCCCTGGGCCTCACAGTCACTGGGGCTCATGGCTGCCTGAGTCCATGGCTGCCGTGAGCCCCAGGTCTTGCAGCTGCCAGGGCTCAAGGCTGCCTGAGCCCTGGGCCTTGCAGCCACTGTGGCTTTGTCTGGATAACATTCAGAAGACATCCACCCTAAATAGCATATTACCCTTTAATTAGTGTAGATTGATTAGTTGGATATTATAAACTATAGTGTAATAATTTAAAAAAGATATCTATAATAATAAAAGCATGATATGCAAATCAACCAAACAGCTGAACAGTGGAATGACCATCTGGACGACCTTCTGGATAACCTTCCAGACAAAGCTGGGGCTGCAAGGGCGCAGCTGGGGCTGCGAAAGCCTACTCTTGCAAGAATTTAGTGCATCAGGCCTCTAGTAGTTAAATAATAAGTGATATGAAAAATAAAATGAAATACAAAAATATGCAATAAAATGTAGTTAGGAAAAGAACAAAAGTAACAGAACAAATGGGTAAAACAGGAAATAAACAGCAAGATGAAAGACTGAAATCAACTATGAAGCTAAATGTATGTAGGCTGAAAGTTCCAATTACAAGGCAGACATTTTGAAACTAGACATAAATATAAACAAGACTCAACTATATGCTGTTTACAAAACATGAACATGAACATTAAATATGAAGAATTATATAGGATAAAAATAAAATGATTACAAAGATCCATGCAAATCATAATAATAAAAATACTGGTAAATCTATATTAATAACAGACAAAGTAGACTTCAGGCTAACAAATATTACCAGAGTTAGAGTTATGTTATAATTATAAAATGGTTAATTCATTAGAAATACATAATTCTGTATGTATATGGCCTTTAATAAATCTAGGCATACATGAAATAAAAAATAACAAAACTAAAGGGATAGACAAATTGGCCATTAAAGTTGTTTTTTATCAACACAGTAATGTAAAAAACAAAAAAATAAAAGCATAAAATATTTGAATTATGCTAATATTCAACTTCATCGAATTAACATATTTTAGGACTGTGCACAAAACATCTACAGAATACATATTCTTTTCAAGTACACATGGCATGTTCACCAATATAAACTATATTCTGTGTCATAAAAAAGCCTCAATATATTTTGGAAAAGATGAAAAGAATAGAGAATTTGTTCTCTGACCAAACAGAATTAAATTAGAAATCAATAGTAAAAGATATCAGGATAACTACCAAATATTTAGAAATATTTAAGAATTACACTTATGCATAATCTATGGTAAAAAAAGAAAATCCAAGGGAAATTGGAAAATATTTTGAACTAAATAAAAAACTGAACATATCACAATTTGTAGAATACAATAAAACAACGCTTAAAATAAAATTTATACCTTTAAATGGTTATATTAGAAAAAATTACAAAATAAAGTATCTACTAAATATTTAAGGAAGAAATAACAATTCTGAAAGAAATTCTATAAAATAAAGGAAAGAACACTCCCCATACCAAAATATATGATCATCTCAATAGCTTTAGTAAAACATTTGAAAAATGTCAAAATAATTTATTATAAAATTTCTCAGCAATCTAAGAACAAATTTTAATATCCTCAACCTGATAAAGGGCCTTTATGAATAACTGACAACTAACATACCCAAGACTGAAAGAGGGAAAGTTGTATCCCTAAGATTGGGATTAAAACAAGGATATCTCCACTTCTATTCACTATGGCATAGACTCTAATAAATCAAGGTAAATAAATGAAAATGTGTGAAAATTGGAGAGGAAGTGTCTTTATTTGCAGACGACATTTTTGTATATTGACCTGGTATTCTTGGCTTTGCTAAATTCACTTTGTTTAAATAGATAAAAAGATGATAGGTTTAGATTCCTTTGAACTTCCTACATAAGTGATCACCCATTCATTGATTTAGGTAGGTACATACTCCAATTTGTGTACTGACTGTCAGCAATTTCAAGACAAAAGCTTTGATCTAGGGATTTTCATTGTACATGTGAGAGCATGAAAAAAAAGGGAGATAAATCAAGGCTTTGATTAGGATGTTGTGTGTAGAAGCCAATCACTACCTGTCTATGCTTATTTCCTTTGCATTCAAAAGTTTTCTTTAGATAAAATTCTAAATTTCTAAAATATAAAGTCCAAGGGGATTTCCACACAAGTAAACAAATCCTACTTAAAGGTAGGAATCTATCTTACTTGAGTCTTAAATATATGTTCATATGTGAAACCCAGCATTCTTTTTTTTGTTATTCTTAATATAATCTCTTTAATTCAATATAGTTTCTCATTTATAATAAACATTAAGTCACTGAGTATACACCCTCCGCAGTGACTGTTGATATTCCAAAATGTAAGCACCTTTTACTTTTTTTTTTCTGAAGCAAATCTATTGCCTCCTAATTCCTTCCTTTTGACCTTTTTCTCTGACTCATTCTACCATCACCTACCAGATCTGTTAAGAAAAGGAAAGTTAATAACAAGGTTCCACAGCACCAATGAGATTAGATTCACACTCAAGTGATGAAAGGTGAGTTTTGAATTTTGAAAAGAAGTCCTTCAAGGGTCATGTAATTACTACGGTGTCATAAAAAAATTATTACTGCTGCATATTCCTTATCTGAGAGACAGTTACCACAATGCCACAGGGCAGTGGGAAGTTATAAATGGTGACATGCAAATGAGTCATGAAAGCACATACATTGGTGGTTTGCTGCCCCATTTGCTAATGGAAAATGCAACATCAGAAAGGATGCCTTTCATGGAGTACGACGTATCTAGGACATTGCCTAGGATTTATAATCAACCATATTTCTGCTGCTTCATTGGCTTTTACAATTCATTTCAATTTTCACTTATAGAAAAAAAATCATGGTGCATAGATTAGCATATAGCCTCTTCATGCTTCTCCCGGCTGCTTCTTTTACTTGTGATTAATTTTTAAAATTAAGCTAATTTATTTATGTGATAGTTGCTGAGAATCATGACTTGGAAAATAAGTTTGCCTTCCTCAAGCAAGACCTGTCTATATAACAATATTCATATATATACTTCTGCTAAGCAATTGCTCCGTTCTTGAAATTTTACCTTGACTTAAACACCCACTCTCTTTTTCTAATTAAAGAGTCCGGTTTCAGATTTTTTTTATTGCCAAAGGAAAAAAAGAAGGATAAATTTAAAAAAATTGACTGGATTCAGGACTAATATATAAAAGGTCTGCAAATCACAAATCATTTAGTGCTTCCTATATTAGGACATTATTTCTTAGGAAAATGTTTTATTCAGATTTAATCAGCACCTCAGAGATCTCAATGGAATCTTTTGAGATTTCTGAAACCCTTATTTCTGACCCAGTTTTTAAAATTTTTAGGTATTAATGAACTACTTCTGCATATAAATAAGAAATTAAAACCATTTGGAATAGGTTATCTCTTGTTATCTACTTGACTGGGTAAATTTAAGCATTTTATTTTACTTTTACCCGAAGTAATAATAATGCTACAAAGTATATACGTTGAGAACAAGTAATTAAAAGGCGAAAAGACTAATTTCACTTACAAGAGAGCTTTTTAGCCAAACTAGCATGGCTCAGTGGTTGAGCATCCACCTATGAACCAGGTCATGGTTCAGTTCCCAGTCAGGGCACATGCCTCAGCTGTGGGCTCAATCCCCCATGTGGGGCATGCAGGAGGCAGCAAATCAATGATTCTCTCTCATCATTGGTGTTCCTATCTCTCTCTCCCTCTCCCTTTCCTCCCTGAAATCAATAAAAATATTTTAAAAAACCAAGAGGGCTTTTTATAAAACTCTAAGAACATGTAATATGTGAATATAAGTAAAATTATTGTTTATATTGCTATTACATTATATTTCTGAACATAGCATCACAATAAACTTTTAATAATTATTTAAAACTTTTACAATACTTTTGCTTCCATATAACCAAAATGAAACACATGTGAAAAAAACAAAATCATTCTTCTTTGAATCTTTGATCTACAATCATGTATATATCAGCTAAGAAAAAATATGAAAGTAATAGAAATCATAGGTATAATATATTGTTTCTTGGGTTCCAATTTCCATGGTAATATTTTAACACTACAACCCTATGAGTCTGAAATTACTTCAAGTTACAGATTATGAAACTGACATTTAGTTTAATTAATACTTCCAAGATCTATATCTAGTAAGTAACAGGAGTAGAAGCCATGCTCATGTCTGTCTGACTCCTGACTCCAGAGCCCACACACTTAACCACTCTATTATTTCAAGGTCTCCATTTTTTCATTTTACTAGGAAGTCAGAAGATTCAATATTTTCAGAGGCTGACAGTTTTGTCATAGCATTTTGTACTACTGAAACCCAGTTATCACAGTAGAACCAGGCCTGTCCACATTCCACTAACTAGAACCCAGTAACTTGCCTGGAACCTAACTGCAAAGGAAGCTGGGAAATGTAGTGTCCCTGTTTGATGAGAGGACCATCTCTTTAGATTCTGTTACATAGAAATAAATGTCCGCAAGACAGAAAATGACTTTCCCACTTAAGTACATGCATTCAAGAATCTACTGTGTGTAGAGAAGAGAGAGAGACTATTTCTGGCTATGTCAAGTCAAAATACAGCAATATTTGTGTAGAACTTTGGAAAAATAGTAGGATTGGGACAAACAGTTAAACAAGGGACATGTCTTCAGGAAGAAGAGAACTGAATGAGCAGAGTCACACAGTCAGAGAATCCCAGGATTTCTTCTGAAAATACCATTTGGCCAGTCAGGTTAAGACATGTCAACCAGAATCCAGTTAAAATTGAAACAGGATATTTATGTATCCCTAGCTCATGCCCAAATCAGCAGTAGACTCATCCTTTCACTTTACCTTTGCCAAATGAATTGAAAAATTCTGCAGACTCTAATTTATTAAAATTTACTTTTGAAATGAGAATGACAGTTATTTCTTTCCACTGCTCAGTATGGGACCACGGTTTTATTAGAATGCTTGCCCTCCGAGCTCAGCAAGGAGCGTGTTATAATTAGATGAGTATTACAATAGAGACTCTGTTAATGGAATTTTAGAAACATAGTAAAAAAAAAAAAACCCTACAAGAGTGTCTCCATTAGACTCTATATAAGTAAGGGAAATCTGTCTTAGGAGACCACTAAAGAAATCAGCAGGAGTTAGTTAACTGAAGGTCACACAAAATGACATGATAAACCTCAGGGATACTGTTAAAGTAATCATTGCAGATAAAGGACTGACTGACTGTCAGAGGTGCCTATGCACATTTCTAATGTGAAAATGAAGATGGGAATTAAAACAGAAGAAATGGCCTCTTTAGTTTTGTATAATCTTTTTTTAAAAATTTATCTTTGTTGTTGAAAGTATTACAGATGATCCCCCACTTCCCCACTCTTGTCCCCTTCCCTGGCCTTCACCCCACTATTATCTGTATCCATGGGTTATGCACATATTTATTAAGTTCTTTGGTTGATCTCTCCCTCATTCCCTCTGAGAATCCTCAGTCTCTTGCATGCTTCTATATCTCTGGATCTATTTTTTTTCATTAGATTCCAAGTGTCCACCAATAGATGAATGGATAAAAAAAAAAAAAGCTGTGGTACATTTACACAATAGAATACTACGCAGCTGTATAAACTTGAATACCACCTTTCAGTAAACAATATTAAATTATATTTTTTCTATCTCTCCCCCCCCCCAATTTTTTTTGGGGGGGAGGCAAAAAGAAAAAAATTTCTATACATTGAAAGTGTGAAATCCTAGGGTATTCTATTATGGAAATGTTCCATATACAGTATTTAAAATGATTCTTCCTTAAGGCCTAGTGATCTCGATTCACTTTTTCAAGTGTGTATTTTTTCCTAAATGTAAAAATATGCTCCTTGTTAGAAAATCTACACAATAAAGACAATAGAAGGTAGAGCACATAATTCAAGAAAATTCAATAACATTTTTATTATTCATAAATATTATACTAATATACCCTTGATAATAATATGTGTCTGCTTTTCTGTCCAGTTTGCATTGACTATTTTGGATTGATAGATTCTTTTTTATCCGTTGACTTAATTTTTTCCATGCTCTTGGAAAGATCATGTAAAACAGCCTTTATAATAATTAAAGAAACTTTAATCAGTCTGAAATTCCTCTAAGGGGAGCTAAAAAAAGGAAGTCAATTATTTTGTACTTATTCAGCACAAGTCTCTACTTTCCTTGTTTGGATAAAGAAAATAGGATTCCTAAAGGAAAGGGATCACAAGTTGGACGAGGAGGAGTGGCACATGGGTAAAGCCTTCCTTTTTGATGTCGTGTGGTTTCCTGTGACTAGGGCTTCCTCTAAATACCCTATCACCTGTTTACTTTGTAGACTTCAGCCTCAGGAACTAAATGGGAATGAAAACATCTGCTCATAATTGCTGACCTTTCCAAATCTTAAACTCCTATCCAGTGGTCGGCAAACTCATTAGTCAAGAGAGCCAAATATCAACAGTACAACGATTGAAATTTCTTTTGAGAGCCAAATTTTTTAAACTTAAACTACATAGGTAAGTACATTGTTATTAAATTAATTAGGGTACTCCTAAGGCTTAGGAAGAGCCACACTCAAGGGGCCAAAGAGCCGCATGTGGCTC
>NW_006295560.1:681814-683947 GCF_000327345.1 Myotis davidii | reverse complement strand
AAAGGTTTTGTATTGTTTTGCTCTTTTCCTTCTTAGCGTTTATCTTTGTGAAAACACAGCAATTGGTCCTGGGATTCAGAGTGACATAACTGTATGGTTTCATTCTGTGTAATGTTTGTCATTATTTAGAGCACCAGGAATTTTTTAAAAAATATATTTTATTGACTGTTTACAGAGAGGAAGGGAGAGGGGTAGAGAGTTAGAAACATCAATGAGAGAGAAACATTGACCAGCTGCCTCCTGCACACTCCCTACTGGGTATGTGCCCACAACCAAGGTACATACCCCTGACCAGAATTGAACCTGGGACCCTTGAGCCCACAGGCCAACACTCTATCCACTGAGCCGAACCGGTCAGGGCACCAGGAAAAATTTTAATAACAGGGTTGCTACAACATAACTGTTGTGCTTTTTCCTGTTTGACCTGAAAAGAAGTTAGCAACTCACTATCAACTCAAAGGACAGCTAGGTGTTAAGAAGGTGAAGAAGTATTGTTCTAGTACAGGTGTCCACCACTATCGGACAACTGTATGCTATTAATCACGTTACACCGTAGTCTGTGTTCAACACTGCTCTTTCCTCTACCCATTTGAGACTTGGATGTTATTTGCATGGGACTAATACATAAAAGACAAATAGGCTGAAGACATTTTTCTAGGTTCTTAATGACTTTATAGACATAAGATAAAGCATGTACAAAACATAAATATTTCCATATATGCTGCCTTGAGCCATAAACGTGTGTGAAAATTAGAGTTATACTTTCAACAATCAATTATTAACGTGGCCCGAGGAGATTATGCTGCTACTTTTAGAAGAAAAGGTTTGAACAATAGATTTAGAAATCCTGCTGATCTAATTTCGACTGAATAGATTGGTATTGTCTATATATCCTGATTTGAGGATTAAAAAATTACTGTGTTTCCTATAGTTGCATCAGACCAGATGATGAAATCTTATCAAAAGTGACGGATGATAATACACTTGGATATGAACAGGATTAATAATTGAAAATTATTTAGGTGTGTGACATCTACGCATATATGAGTGTATATATGAGTCTTGGCACATAACTGTGCCAAACAATTGTTTTAGAGTTGATCAAGGATTGGAATATGATTTCTGTCAGTTTGTGAATGGTCTTTGATCTAAAATTACTTTAATTAGCAAATATTAGAATCTATTTTTCTTCTTTGCTTTACTTACATACTTTTTTTCACTAAAGTACTTGTTTTGGTGTTGTTTTATTTATTTATTTATTTTTGTTTCCTTGGGTTTTTCAGGGTGCAATTCTTCTACATAATCAATGACATGTTCTGCTCCCTATAGACCTGATGCTGCATTCTTTTCTCTGGCAAACATCTTTTGATTTTATTTTTAAATTACAGTTGGCATGCAGTATTAGTTTCAGGAGTACAACGTAGTGATTAGACATTTATGTAGCTTATGAAGTGATCACCCCAATAAATCTAGTACCTATCTGACACCATACATAGCCATTACAATATTATTGACTATATTCCCTATGCTGTACTTTGTATCCTTGTGAGGTTTTTTTCCTCAGTATTACTTTTTCCACTTTTTTTATTTCAAAAAAATGATTTTAAATATAATAATGTTACATGAAGTAAACCTTAATATTTCAAGAAAACCAATATTAAATATAATATTACATGCAGTAAACATTAATATCTCAAGAAAAAGATTTTAAAGATGATAATGTTAGATGCAATAAACACTGACTATTCAAAAAATGATCTTACATATAATAATATTACATGCAATAAACATTAATATTTCAAGAATAAAAGGATTTTAAGTATAACAATATTACCAAAACTTTACTAACATAGTATGATACCACATAAGTTGTAGGAAATAGTAAAAATCTGCAAATAACAGGATTGCTTCTATTATATTCTAGAATATCCTCCCCACCCCAGCTCTACTTTTGTTCATCAGTTTATGTTGTTCATTATATTCCACAAATGAGTGAGATCATAAGATATTTATCTTTCTCAACTGGCTTATTTCACTTAGCATGATGCTCTTGATCCATCCATATTGTTTTAAATGGTAAGAGTTCCTTCTTTTTTTGCTGCAGCATAGTATTCCATTGTGTAGTTGTGCTAC
>NW_006295560.1:676283-681502 GCF_000327345.1 Myotis davidii | reverse complement strand
TTCATGCAGTGGGCCTCCTTTTCATTTTGTTGACGGTTTATTTTGCTGTGCAGAAGCTTTTTATTTTGATGGAGTCCCATTTGTTTATTTTCTCCTTAGTTTTACTTGCCCTAGGAGCTATATCGGTGAAGATATTGCTACGATATATGTCTGCTATTTTGCTGCTTATGGATTCTTCTAATATTTTTATGGTTTCCCTTCTTACGTTTAAGTCCTTTATCCATTTTGACTTTATTTTTGTGTATGTTGTAAGTTGGTGGTCTAGTTTCATTTTTTCATGTATCTGACCAATTTTCCCAACACCATTTATTGAAAGGACTGTCTTGACTCCATTGTATGCTCTTGCCTCCTTTGTCAAATATTAATTGAGCATAATGGCTTGGGTCGATTTCTAGACTCTCTATTCAGTTCCATTGGTCTATATGTCTGTTCTGTGCCAATACCACACAGTTATGAGAACAGTGGCTTTGTAATATAGCTTGATATCTAGTATTGTGATCTCTCCAACTTTATTCTTCTTTCTTAGGATTGCAGCAGCTATTCAGGGTCTTTTTTTTTTTTTACTCCAGATGAATTTATGGAGAGTTTGTTCTAGCTCTGTGAAATTTTCTGTTGGTATCTTAATGGGGATTGCATTGAATCTATAGAATGCTTTGGGTAGTATGGACATTTTAATGATGTTGATTCTACCAACCCACGAACATGGTATGTTCTTCCATTTGAAAATTAGCCACTTCCGAGAGCCACACAGCAGGACATTTTAATTATGTTAATTCTACCAATCCATGAGCATGGTATATTCTTCCATTTGTTTATGTCTTCCTCTATCCCCTTTTTTTTAATGTCCTGTAGTTTTCTGAGTATATGTCTTTTACCTCCTTAGGTAAGTTTATTCCTAGGTATCTTAATTTTTTCAGTGCAATGGTAAATGGGATTTTTTTAAATCTCTCTTTCTGTAAGTTCACTATTGGTATATAAAAATTCTATAGATTTCTTGGCTTTAATTTTGTATCCTGCTACATTGCCAAATTAATTTACTAAATCTAGTAGTTTTTTTGATGGAGGCTTTAGGGGTTTCTATGTACAATATCATGTCATGCAAATAATGACAGTTTTACTTCTTCAATTTGGATGCCATTTGTTTCTTCTTCTTGTCTGATCACTATGGTTAGCACTTCCAATATTATGTCAAACCAGAGTGGTGAGAGTGGGTATCCATGTCTTGTTCCGTTTCTTAGGGGAAATGGTTTCAGTTTTGGCACATGGAGTATGATGTTGGCTGTAGGTTTGGTATATATGCCTTTTATTATGTTGAACTATGATCCCTCTACTACCACCCTGCTGAGCGTTTTTATTAAGGGTGTTGGATTTTGTCTAATGCTTTTTTCTGTATCAATTGATATGATTATATGGTTTTTATCTCTTAATTTTTTATGTGGTGTATCATGTTTATTGACTTGTGGATATTGTACCATCCTTGCATCCTCAGAATAAATCCCACTTGGTCATGGTGTATGATCTTTCTAATGTATTGCTGGATTCGATTTGCTAGAATTTTGTTGAGGATTTTAGCATCTATGTTCATCAAGGATATTTGCCTGTCAAGAGTGTGAGGAGGAGGAAGCATGGGGAAAGTTAAAGGGGAGACTAAAAATCAATGAACATGATCCTCATTTGACCATATTTTAAATTTTGGTATACTGAGATTCTCCACAGATAAATGGCACTATATCCTGGTCTTCACAAAGTTTAGGGTTGCATCTTACAAAAAATTTAAAGACCTTTAAATACATCCTCTGAACTAAATGTCACAACTGTTTCACCTCTGGTAGATTATATGTTTCCCATTGCAGAAGAAAGGATCTAAATGGGTGTAAAGCATATTTCTCTGGTCCATTGGTCTCATAATGAAATTACAGTGGGGCCTTGACTTACGAGTGTCCTGACTAACGAGTTTTTCGAGACACGAGTCATCTCTCAGCCGATTTTTTTGCTTTGAGTTGCAAGCTAAAATTCGGGTTATGAGCCAGCTTAAGATACCCCACCGCTAGTTGGTGCAGCGAACATCACAGTGAATGCCACAACATCAGCCCAGCATCACATGTCTCACTCATTCACTTTTTGATTTGACATACGAGTAATTTGAGTTACGAGCTCTGTCACGGAACGAATTAAACTCGTATGTCAAGGCCCCACTGTACATACTTATAAGTATTAATAATAATGGAATCACTATAATAGCATGTTTCTTAATGGTGTTCTTATAGATTATATCCTTTTCAAATTTAACCACTTAAACCCATGGGCTTCTTATCTACACTAATAAAAGAGAAAGATGCAAATTGACTGTACCTCTGTGATACCCAAAAGCCAATCAGGAGTGAGCATGCAAATTAACCCAACAAAGATGGCAGGTTAATTTGCATATGCAGGAACCAAACAGCCGGGGGGCCAGGCAGGGCGGGATGCTGATGATGCAGGCATACTGCACAGCCTCAGCTGCTCCAGGCCTCTGGGCAGCGTGGGAAGGCAGCAAGGCAACTCTGGGCCAGAGCAAAGGCGGAAAGATGGCTCCAGCCCGGAGCGAAGGTGGTGCTGGCAGCCAGGGGTAGGAAGGCCCATTCTTGCACGAATCTTTGTGCATCAGGCTACTACTACCTCTATATCCTTCTAGACTCCCTTCCTTTCAAGAGTCTAGTCCTAAATAATTAAAAGCCCCACATATTCTGCACACTTTTTAAAATTATATTTTTATTGATTTCAGAGAGGAAGGGAAAGGGAGAGAGAGATAGAAACATCAATGATGAGAGAGAATCATTGATTGGTTGCCTCCTACATGACTCTGACTGGGGCTTGAGCTCACAACCGAGGCATGTGCCCTGACTGGGATTCTAACCTTGTTCATAGGTCAATAACCACTTAGCCACATTGGTTGGGTAGCAAACTTTTTTTTTTACTGTTCTTCCTCATCACTCTTCCTCAGCCTCAGTTTTGAAGCCCACATTTGAAATCTCTCCCTCTAAAATATCTCTGGTGAGAAGAGATTAACCAAAGAACTTACATGTATTTATGCATAACCCGTGGTCACAGACAATAAGGCAGGGAAGGCCTGGGGTGGGGTGGGAGCTGGGTGGAGGGGACAGTGGTGGGAAAATGGGACATCTATAATACTCTCAACAATAAAGAAAAATTAAAAAAATTCACCATTTTGAAAATAGTAGAATGCTTCTGTCCCACCCAAAGCCTTATATCCCCATTATGACTCCTTAGGGAGATTCCATTAATCTGCCTGATTTTGTAGGTGAGGCCATGTTTCCCATTTTCAAATTTTTGTTTCTGTTCACTATTTTACTGTGTGTTATGGGAATTTTTCTGGGAGTACTAATTTTATACAGTAAACTATTTGAGAAAATATCTTAAGTTTTAAAAAGTGATAAAAGCAATTATGTTGAAGACTAACCTGAATATTACAAAGCAAAGAACATGTACATTTAACACACATTTTAAGAGATTTATTGAATTCCATTTGTATACTAACATGGGCATGTTACACTAACATGAATTGCATGGGTTCAGAGTTACTACTTAGTCTCTCATGATAAGCAATCATCTCTGACCACACAAAGTAGCAATTCATCAGACAGTTTTTGTCTTTAGAAAAATAACAGCATTTTTGCAACTGCTCTTGGGTTCAGTGACAGAGCAAGTGATGCCACAGAAGCAGGTCAATTTTTATTATCTAAAAGAAAATGCATTGTTTATATTTCTTCCACTGGCCTCTTCTTCTCTTAGCCTACAAATAACCTCAGTGTATCTCACATCCTGCTATTGTGTTAACTGATATATCCCTAGTGCCTAGAATAGTGCTGGGAAAATAGTTAGGGTTCAATAGATATTCTTGAATTAAGTAACTAAAAGGGATTTTGAATCCATCTGTCTAGATACCATCTAATTTATTTTCTTCTATTTCAAAACAGAACTGAAAGTGAGAAAATACTCAATATTTACTATCCATTCTTCTTCATTTCAAACCATTTATAAACATATCCAAAGCAATTGTCTATGTGTACAATTAAAATAAAACTTCTCTAAATGTCCCCATATAATGGCCAATTCCAGATCTGTCATGTCTCTAATTTTCCAAGTGAACCTTCTCATGATAGTTGACCCTTTGATGTTTCCGTCATTCTTCCCCCATCCCCAATTACAATTTACATTCAATATTATTTTGTATTAGATTCAGGTGTGCAACGTAGTGGTTAGACAATCATAAAATTTCCAAAGTGTTTCCCCCAATATTTTCAGTATCCACCTGGCACCATACATACTAGTAGTTATTACAATATTAATGACTACATTTCCTAAATGTAGTCATTTAGGAAGTTCTAAATATACCCTGAAAGGAATAGTTACTGCACTTTACATCCCCATGACAATTTTGTAACTGCCAATCTGTACTTCTCAATCCCTTCACCTTTTCCACCTACTCCTCAACCCTTTCCCTCTGGCAACCATAAGTCTATTCTCTGTATCTATGAGCCTGTTTCTGGTTTGTTTGTTCACTTATATTGTTCATTAGAGTCCACATGTAGGTGAAATCATATGGTACTTGTCTTTCTCTGACTGACTTATTTCAGTTAGCATGATACCCTCTAGGCCTATCCATTCTCACACAAGTTGTAAGATTTCATTCTTTTGCATACATGTACCATAGCTTTTTTATCCACTCAACTATTGATGGACACTTGGGTTGCTTTCATAGATTGGCTATTGTAAATAACACTGAAATGAAGATGGAGTGGATATAATCTTTCAAATTAGTGTTTTGGATCTCTTTGGATATATACCCAGAAGTGGAATTGCTGAGTCATAAGGTGGTTTCATATTTAATTTTTTGAGGAACCTCCACACTGTTTTCCACAGGGGCTGCACCAGTCTGCATTCCCACCAGCAGTGTACTAGGGTTTCCTTTTCTCCACATCCTCAGCAGCATTTGTTGTTCCTTGATTTATTGATGACTTGAGGCCTAGGGCATGAAATTCATGCTCTTGGGAGGGTTCCCTCAGCTCGGCCTGAGAGAGATCGATCAGGTGCCTCCTGCACCCCCCCCTCCCCCCCAGTGGGGATGTGCCCGCAACCAAGGTACATGCCCTTGACCGGAATCGAACCTGGGACCTTTCAGTCCGCAGGCCGACGCTCTATCCACTGAGCCAAACTGG
>NW_006295560.1:663216-675810 GCF_000327345.1 Myotis davidii | reverse complement strand
GATTAATGTTCATTTTTAATAATTTTTTGCAGAAATAAAATCAGAGACTACTATTACTTATATTTACACTAGAGGCCCAGTGCACGAATTCATGCACCAGTAGGGTTCCTTGGCCTGGCCTGTGGGATTGGGGCGAAACTGGCTCTCTGATATCCCCCAAGGAGTCTTGTATTGTGTGAGTCTGAGGTACCCCACTGATGCACGATTGGGCCAGTACATGATCGGGCAGGGGCACAATCGGGCCAAGGAGAGATACGGGAGGTTGGCCAGCTGGGGAGGGACCATGAGAGGGCTCCAAGGCATGCCTCACCTGTCTCCCTCAGTCCCGATCAGCTGGACCCCAGCAGCAAGCTAACCTACCGGTCAGGGCATCTGTCCCCTGGTTGTCAGTGCATGTCATAGCGAGCGATTGAGTGGCCTTAGCATATCATTAGCATATTATGCTTTGATTGATTGAATGGCTGCCTGGACAACCAGACACTTAGCATATTAGGTTTTTATTATATAGGATTTTGATTAGTGTCTTCTGAGACTGTATATACTAATTAAGTAGTAGTTAAAAGAATGGATTCTGGAATATGACTGCCTGGGTGAAATTCTGGCTCCTGTAGTTACAAGATCTTCTGAGTATGATCCTAAACTTCTTTATCTTTACCACAGACCACTACACCCTCTGCGAAGAGGGGAATCATTTACCTATCTCATATGGTTTTAATGGGTATGCAGTCAGATAAAACATATGTACAGACTCCTTATAATAATATTTGGCTCATTATAGACAGTCAATATGTATTAATTTTATGAGATATTAAAGGAGAACCCCTAAACATATTTTATTTCTACCTTTCACAGCTTAATAACTAGCCATGTTTAAAATTTGGTTCTCTCTCTCTCATCTCATCCCATCAGTTAAAAAATACTACCTAAATCTGCTCATAAGGCTTTTCTCTAAATCTAGACCTAATTGGTTCTTGTCTAAAATTTGGCAGATATAGTTATGATTTTGTAGCACTGGGCTAGATGTTAGTAGGAGGTAGAAGCCACCATATGTCAAATAACAGTGGGTGTTATGAAAATAAATTTATTTTATTTTTCAAGCAACTACGTGTAGTAGTATTTTCTTCCCATTAAATAGGATAAGCATCTACAGCTCAGATGAGCCAGATATCTTGACCCAGGTGAGATAGTTAATAAGTATGATAAGTGCCAGAGCTGGAATTTGCCATTAATACCAGGTTATACACATTTTGTTTCTTGATCGCTCTAGCAATTAAAACCCCTTAGGAGGGAAAAGGGGGAAAACCTCTTAAAAGATATTTCCTTAGGTAAACTGAAGTTCTAAATATACCCTGAAAGGAATAGTTACTGGCATCTTACAAACTTTATGATCAAGATTATGTAGCTGGATTAGATAGTGAGATTCTAAATGTCTTTCAGTTAAATTATCTAAAAGCTGTTCATTGCTCACTAGCTCTTGAAAGGATCTGGCCCTTATAAATCATGATATACAGTATCTTCAACAATTGCCCTTATTAAGTTTAATCAAGAAAATCCTGCAACCCAAATTTACTTTTCTTTATGCAGTGATAATCACTAATGACTGGCTTGCATATGTGTATTCAAACTGATATAGACAGTGAGGTATTGGCATCTATCTGTCATACTGTTTCTTAACTCTGAAACAAGAAAACAAGAAGTAATCTGACCAGTTTATTCACATATAGCTTGATAAAGTCAGATCAACTCTTAAGATTTAGACATCACCCTCTCCAAGATAGCCCAATCTAGGAATTGACCTCAAAGCCCTTAGATCTGCTTTTCATATAAATTGTGGCTCTACTTCATAAAATAGCATTTGATATTACTTTGCAATTAGACTACTGCAATTTTCAAATAATTTTTTAATAGTTAAACTGAACTATTTTCAGGCTTTTCTCCATGCAAAACAGGAAGAACATAAAGATTCTTTTTGATCTGGTGTCTGGTATTAATTTAAATTGAAATTCACTATTTGAATTTATTGCAGCAGATATCCTCAGCTACCCAATTATTTTAGTACAATTTGGCACATATATAATTTTAAAAGATCTTGTATCTAGGCAAAGCATTTAATTTCCTACCAAATTAATCCCTTTGGAACATTGCGCTGGATGCCATAGTGATTTTAAAAAAAAAGACTCTTTCATAGCAGCAAGTTGCTCCAATAAATACTCAGTATTCTGCACAAATTGAAGATCTGCATTTATTTCCATCATATATGGTGCAGGTTTTCTTATTACTAATTATGTTCTCTTTCTCAGTTCAGACATTTTTTTTTAAAATATATTTTATTGATTTCTTACAGAGAGGAAGGGAGAGAGATAGAGAGTTAGAAACATCGATGAGAGAGAAACATCGATCAGCTGCCTCCTGCACACCTCCCACTGGGGATGTGCCCGCAACCCAGTTACATGCCCTTGACCGGAATCGAACCTGGGACCCTCCAGTCCGCAGGCCGATGCTCTATCCACTGAGCCAAACCGGTTTTGGCAGTTCAGACATTTTTAATAACAATGTGTGTTATGCCTTCTTGTTTCTAATCCTGTTTTTTTTTCTGTTTCCCTGTTTGAAGAAGACATACTGTTCTTCACCCCAAAAGGATAATGGAGGTGGATTGATGCAGATTTCTTTACCAATGTTGTCAGGAACAAGAATGTTCAAAGAACTTTCTCTTTATAATTTTGATTAACTAAATAGCATATACCACAGTATGCATTTTTTGTAATTATTTAATGTAAATTAATATGTCTCAGTTACTGTTGCTGTGTAACAAACCATCCTAAAACTTTTTTAGAGTAAAGCAACCATATGCATAGATTCAGTGGATTATATATTTAGCTAGGGCAGTGGTCATCAAACCGCGGCTCATGAACCACATGAGGCTCTTTGGCCCCTTGAGTGTTGCTCTTCCACAAAATACAACGTGCGGTATTTTAAGTATGAGGGAAGCTTTTCTCAACAGGTTTCAGGAATTCAGAAACAGCAAAGCGACGTTAGCCTTTGTTAAAAAACCTCTCAATGCTACTGTAACAATTAAATTTTTCTCCCTTTAATATTGACATTGGCGACCTTGTAATGCAATTGCTGGATTTAAAAAAACAAAGAACAGTGGAGCTCAAAATTTGAACGTGTTAGTGCTGAGATAGAAATATTGGAGAAAAACAAATGTGAACTTAGTTCACAGCACAAGTGGTCTGCTTTGAAAGACCTGGAGAAGGAAAATATGTTGATTTTTAACACCTGGAATAGTATTCCTGACTCATATAATCAACTGAACAAACTAGCGTTTGCTGTTCTTTTGAGTCTATTTTGAAGAAGTGGTTTGGAAGTGGGGGGTGTCGGTCGGTCGGGCGACGGGAGATGTGGCGCAGGCAGGCCACGGGATACACAGCTTGGGGGAGGTAAATTGTAAGAAATTTAATTTTATCAATAAATAATATCGTTCTTAATTATAATATCAAATTTTATTCAAAGTACCTATAGTTTAACTAAGACTTAGAACTTCAAGTAAAGTTTCTTCAGTTTAGGGAACGTTGTGGAGTGAAAGAAGATGTAGTGTCGAGGATTGAGAAAGGTATGTTGAGATTGTTTGGACATATATGAAGGATGAATGAAAGGAGATAGACGAAACAAATATACTAGATGAGTGTGGATGGGAGAGTTGGAAGGGGTCGACCTCAGTGAACGTACCTCAATCAGATTGAGGATGTTTTTAGCAAAGGCCAGCTTAGGAGTACCCTAATTAAGTTAATAACAATGTACCTACCTATATAGTTTAAGTTTAAAAATTTGGCTCTCAAAAGAAATTTCAATCGTGTACTGTTGATATTTGGCTCTGTTGACTAATGAGTTTGCCGACTACTGAGCTAGGGCATAGCAAGGATGGTTTATCTCTGGTCTATGATGGCTGGGCCCTCAGATGGCAAGACTCAAAAAGTCTAAGGATAATGTAATGGCTGAGAGCTATAATCATCTGGAAGTTCCTTCACATACATGTCTGGAAAATAGGCTATGTGATATTACTCTTGACTGAAACACCTATAAACAGCTTTTCCTAATAGTTTTGGTTTCTCAGGGAATGATACTACATTTTGAGGGGGAAGCATCTCAAAAGAGGGCATACAGAGAACAGGCATTCCAAAAGAACCAGGTGAAAGAGAACCAAGTGAGAGCTAACCTAACCTCAGAATCCACATGACATCATTCCGAATAGTCATAAAGAAATCACTAAGGTCAATCCAGGTTCAAGGAGAGCAAACACAAACCCTACCATGTAATAAGGGAAGTTCAAAGAATCTTTAGACATATATTAAAACCATTGCAAGCAGATCAGCAAATGAATAAATGAATGAATGAATAAATAAATATTGTTATTTTGAGTATACTAAAGATTGCTACAGTCTACATATGTCATTATGCATCTCTCAGCTGTTAAGTGATATATTGAAGATTAAGTAGAGTGGATGACAAAATATTCACCATATATATCTCAGCTCAACTTTTAATTCTGCTTTGGAATGCTTGATTGCATGTCATAAATCTTCTTTATGATATATAAGGTTCTATTGACTTCAGTTTTTTAAAGATCAATTGTAGAAGTAAAGTTCTTTAATCTATAAGACAGTAGGAAGATTAAAATAAACAATAACAACAAAGATAAAAGAGGGGGATATAAGTTGGTATTATTGACAAACATCTTCTAATCATTTGTGTTAGTTCGGGTTCCCCCAAACGTAGATATCAACCAAAAGACTTGGGTACATGCAGTTTATTTGGGAGCATGAGTAAGAAAGTGAAGAAAGTGAGGAAAGTGAGGAAAGCCAACAGAGGATGTTAATGGGTAGGTAATTGCTCTGGGCAACTGGAGCTCAGTCTGATGTGGAACATCTGATCTGACAAACTAGGAGAAACATAGAAACATGGCTCAAAATCATGTCTGTCTAGATGAATAAGAGGCTGGAACATTTTACCACATATAACTATACTTATTGTTTAATTTTGGGATTGGATATATTAGGGACTCTTCTCTTATCATTACTCTTGTTTACAATAAGCATTATCTGGTGCTGTCAAGAAACCCCTTAGAGAAGAAGAGATATTCAAACCTTGCAGTAGGAATTGTGTGGGAATCATCTACCATAGAGGCCAGTGGACTCATGTGGGCTAAAGGGACATGGGTTGGGATATCAACCTCTCCTCCATCTTGATTTTTCTATGACAATTATTATTTTATTAGTGTACTGCATGCACAGCTTAAGAAAAGCAAATAATCTAATAAAACATTTGCAAAAACAAAGAATAGCTGCTTGTTCTACCTTTTTCTCTCCTCAAACATCATGCCCAACGAGCCATCTTTTCTAATTTTTAGTATTATCTACATCTACTTACCTCCATTTTCCTAAATAACATGCGTATAGCGATTTATCTTGGCTCATAAATTTTGTAACTTGTGTATTGCTTTCCTACTCTGGCAATTTCATTTATAGAATGTAATACTTTATGCCATTCCATCTCCTTCCAATTTTCTTCATATTTCTAGTATAATTATATCACAATTTGGGGGTTACTCAATATTAATATTATTTTGACATTACAAAGGTTTTCTATTACCAAGACAAATAATATATGATGAAAATAGATCCTTGCTTGTAAAACTTTTTTATTTTCCTGAGGAAAAGTATTTTCTTTGTTTTTTATGTACCTACTGCTAATTCTTCCCAAAGGCTCTACAATCTCTGTAAAATGAGTTTCAGCAATATTGTTTACACAGTTTAATGTAACATTTTTATTTTCTTTATGGAGTTTCTTTATTGATGATTCACCCACTTCAATCTTGACTAGCATGCTGCATAACGGTCATCCTGAGATTTTCCTTTGCCTTCATTCTAGAATTTCTCTTTGCTTTTCATCTGAGTTAGACCACTTGTTTCCTGCCTTCTGGAATTCATACCTTTTTCTCTCTTGTTGTATTGCCTTCCTTTATGGATTACATCCCCCAGTAGTTTCCATGGATGGCTAATTGTTTTGAGGGTAAATTGTTTCTGTAAGTAGGAAAATGTCTGTATTTTGCCCTCACATTTGTTTGCCAGTTTATATTATTCTAGTTTGAATATTTTTTTTTTTTTAGAAATTTGAAGGTAAGCCCAAATTGTCTTCTAGTTTTACATGTTAGCATTGGGAATTTCTGTGCCATGATAATCTCCAACTCCTTGCAAGTAACCTTTACAATGTGTTGGTTTTTCTTTTTGTCCTTCACCTTATACTATTGGGGATGGTGGTTCTTAGTGTATGTAGTCTTTGGTATTCTCTCTTGGGCTACATGGGTTTATTAATATTGACATTTAGGCCTCTAATTTCTTGGAAATATATTTGTCTGTCAGTGGTTTTCTCCTCTCTACTATCTTTCTGTATCTTATACACATTAGATATAAACTTTCTGATTTGACCCTTTGCTATTCTTACCTGTTCTCACCGACTTCCACCTCTTTGAGGTATTTTTTGTGGTTTTTTTGTTTGTTTGTTTTTTACTTTGGGGAGATTTTATTGACTTTATTTTATTGAATTTCTATACTGGTCCTGATATTTTCAATATCTAAGACTTTTTCTTCATATGCTTCTTTATAAGTATTCTTTTCAGTTCCAAGCACACAGTATCTCTAGTGAATACTATTTTATCAACAGATTTCCTCATTTTTCTTAATGCATTAACTATATTTACTTGAAGTTTCTTCTTTTGCTTGCATGTTCTTGTTTCCTACATCATTTTTACCTACTTTCTGCTTATTTTTGTCTTTTCTTTCCATGTTTGAAGCTTTCCTCAAATACTTGTTGTTTTTGACTACCTACTCAGATTAAGAATGAGAAATCAATTGCATACCTCAATTGCATCAACAAAAGCAACAGTTTCACCTAAAAATGATAACAGGGTAGGTGAGGAAGCAGAGGAATGGTAGTGTGCTCCACCTGGGCCAAATGGCACAAAATAACTTTCCATTTGGATCTGTTATTAGACTTCCAGAAATCCTTAATCTCTTTGATATTTAATACAGAAATTTAGATTTTAGTACATTATTTTCCAAAAGGAAGGTCCTTAGCATTAATCAGTTTTTAAAAGATAGCATTATCTCAAGATTAACTAGCTTTGACGTATAAATAGTAGAGATTTAGCTCAGCTGACAAAATGCCAATTGGCTTTAATTGAGTAACATATTGGTATAGAAAGAACTAGGAATAATACAATCAAGGGATTACTTCTAATATTGAGGCATGTAAAAAATGGCTTAACATTCTTTAAAATATTCATTAGATATTCTGATGCTTCTAAGATGAAATAGGGAATTGAATTTATTCTTTTACTGGGGAAAAAAAGGAACAATAGAAAAAAACATAAAAGAAACCAGGGTTTTGAAGACACTGGACACCAGGCAAGAAAGTACAGTGATCCCTGAGAAGTAGAAAAAAAAATCAGATGAGCTCTGTGATTATCCCAGGTTATTGTCTTGGGAGAATGCCTGAGCCATGGTATAGGGAGGGGGGATGCCAGGTTTTGGGAAATGGAGTTAAGAATTCAGGAAAAACAACGTGGCTGGAGTTTTCAGGACAAACTAATGGAAAATAAAGAGAGAAAACCCAGGAGATCTGAAAAGGGTCCTCCTCAAGTGTTCCTCAGTGTACTGATAGGCACTTGCATGTGAGAATATTACCCAAGGCTGTGGAGAAAACCATCTGAAAAGATGAGAGGAAACAGCACTCAGATCTCATATAGATTCACTAGCCAGGCCAGAAAAGCTCTTAATTCATAGGACAAATGTAGATTACTCAGAGGAATTGTGCTTCAATATGGGGGAAATTAGCCCTAGACTAAATGCTGCTCTGATCTGGCCTAGTAAAACTTGGCTTTAGAGAGCAAAAAAGGCTTAATGATTGGGAGAAGGCACAAAGGAACTTTTGGTATGCTCAGTAACATTCTATTTATTGATCTGGGATATAGTTGTAAATATCCCTAAGCTGAATATATATATATATATATTATATATATTAAATTAAAAAGTCTGAAAACACATTAATTAATAAGTTGAATGCTTTGAATTTCACATACTCTAAATTATTTCCAGCTTCTAATTAAACATAAGATTTTAGGTTAGATCAGATTAGATGCATAAAGAAGAAAAAATTTAATATTATTATTTTTTAATCAGAAGCACAAATAGTCCCCAAGTATTTCATTGGCAAGTAAAGAAGCTCTCAGATCATGGAATAAATGGTATTGTAGGCAACTTCTAAAATGGCCCCAGCTTCCCGGTATCCACTCCCCGTATGATCCTTTCCCCGTGTGTGGGCTATACCCAGTGACTTGATTCTAATCCTATATAATAAAGTATAATATGCAAATCAACCGAATGGCAAACCGACCTGTTGGCGGGGGGTGGGGCTGGTGAGCAGGTGGTGCCAGGCCAGCCATGACAAGTGCCAGCGGGCAGAGGTAGGGGACAGCGATTGAGGGTGGCAGCGATCAGGGGTGGCAGCAGCAAGGGACAAGTGGCGGCAGCAGGGCGATTGGGGGAGGGGGAGGCTAGGGCAGGCCCATCCATCCCTGACCGGCCCACCGGGTCACCTACCACAGAGGCCTAAGCCAT
Source organism: Myotis davidii (assembly GCF_000327345.1). NCBI lineage: Eukaryota > Metazoa > Chordata > Mammalia > Chiroptera > Vespertilionidae > Myotis > Myotis davidii. Next base: position 667,135 of record NW_006295560.1, on the reverse strand, counting down.
CAGTCAGACATCCCCTGAGGGCTCCTGGACTGCGAGAGGTTGCAGGTTTGGCTGAGAGATCCCCTTGAGTTCACGAAGCCTCTAGTAGTAAAATAAGGTTGAAGGATTTTTTGTAGATTTTTTTTAAAGTTGGGGAAGTTTTTCTCTATTTCTAGATTTCTAAGAGTTTTTTCACAAATGTGTGTTTAATTGTGTCAAGTACTTTTTCCTGAATCAACTGATACAATCATGTGATTTTTTTTCTTCTTTTGCCTGTTAAGACTGTGATTAAGTTGATTTTCAATAATTGAGTCAGTCTTTTCCATTGCTGATTTTATTTGCTAGTAGTATTTTGCCAAGAAGTTTCCATGTATATTCATGAGAGATACTGGTCTATAATTTTCTTTTTTCATGCTGTCTTAAAAAATAATAAGGCACAAGTAATGGGATGTCACTTCCAAGATTAGGTTATAAAAGACTCTGGCTTCTGTCTTGCTTGCACTCTCTCTTGCTCTTTCTTGCTCTGATGTAGCCAGCTGCCATTTTGTAAGCTGCTTTATGGAGGAACCCACATGGAAAAAAAAAACTGAGGGAGGTCATTAGCCAATGGCCAGAGAGGAACTGATTCCTGCAAGCAACAGGGAGCTTGGAAACATCTACACCCCACCCCCATGAGTCTTGAGATGATTACAGCCTGAACTAACACTTTGCAGTCTGCGAGAGCCCCTGAGCTGAGTCATCTGCCTAAGCTGTGCTTGGATTCCTGATCCACAGAAACTGTGAGATAGTAAATGTTGTTTTAAGATACTTAGTGTTGCCCAGTTGATGTGGTTCAGCGGTTGGGCATTGACCCAGGAACCAAGAGATTCAATTCCCGGTCAGGGCACATGTCAGGTTGCGGGCTTGATCCCCAGTCGGGTTGCATGCAGGAGGAAGCCGATTAATGATGTTCCTCTCTTATCAATGTTTCTTTCTCTGTATCCCTCTCCCTTCCTCCCTAAAAATCAATAAAAACATTTTTAAAAGGATACTTAGTGCTAGGGTAATTTTTAAAGTAGTAATAGATAACTAATTCAGAAGGAGAGACCTAAAAGTTGCTTAAGATGACATCAGAGTGAAATAAGGCTCCTAAATACCACAGTGAAGAAATTGATAAAATTGGGTTGCAATGTGGAGAGCTTCCAGGTGAGGCTTCAGAGACTGCTGATAGTTCCCATTCTACTCGTCGATGGCATGTGTCATAAGCTATTATCACTAAGTTCTTATGCATTATAAAACACCAATATCAAAACCAGTTTCTCAAGTCTTGCTATAAAACCGCTCTATGGAAACCAGTAACAGAAGCAGTAGCTGACATATCAACATGGCATGTAGCAATCGGGAATTACTTATCTCATTTTTAGCAAATTCTACATGTAGCACAAGACACAGAAGGTAGTGCCTTGTCCTAACCAAAATGCCTGTAGCTGTTAATGAAATTAGTATCATTCCTGTATTCTGGCTGAAACTCCAAATTTATACACGTGGAAATTTATACATATTCATCTAACATCACACACCCCCATATTTGATAGCCATATGTGCAGTGTGTTATATGTGTATGCGGTGTGTTGCATATGTATGTATACTACATATTTAATAATATAAGTATGGTGTATTGTATGTGTATGTATACATACTGGTATATGTGTGATGTGTTGTATGTGTGGTGTGTTGTATGTGTATGTATTGACGTGTGTTTTATGTGTGTGTAAATATGAAGAAATAAGTGAAGGACATTTAGCAGACTATAAGTGTTTATTCTTCAGGAAAGCGTGGAAGAGATAGGTTATTAAATCTTCCCATTTATATCTCCTCATATAAGTATTAATGTTTTAATTATACAAAATAAAAATATATATTTAAATGTAAATACAGATAAAATTACTGTGACTGCATTATTTTGAGTATTTTGCTCATACTTGATTTTGACATGGACTTTAAATATCCTAAGTCATTAGGCACACTCGCAATAGACAGGTGGTCTGGCCAGCATGGCTCACTGGTTGAGCATCGACCTATGAACCAGGAGGTCACGGTTCAATTCTTGGTCAGGGCACATGCCCAGGTTGCAGGCTCAATCCCCAGTGTGGGGCGTGCAGAAAGCAGCCGACCAATGATTCTCTCATCATTGATGTTTTTTTCTCTCTCTTCCTGTCCCTTCCTCTTTGAAATCAATAAAAATATTTTTTAAAAAATAGACAGGTGGTAGAAAATGAATGTAGTGGGCTTAGGGAGGGCTTGTACTCAGGGCAGCATCCCAAAGGAAAGTATTTTGTTGTTGTTGTTTTTTGTTTTGTTTTGTTTTATTTTAAGTATTGTGGATTGGCATGATTTTATTTGAAATATCTGAAGTCACACTCCCTTAAACCATTTCTTTAAAAATAATTACTGGAAGAGTCAGTTATCAGAAAGGTAGTGAATCTAATATAATATGTTCCCATTTTATTTAAATGTATTCACTGAAGTAAGAGGTTAATTCAACTTGTTTTCTACTTCCTCACTTTTCATTATGGTTGTGTTCTGTGGCATTAAGGAAAAAGGCATGCAATTGAAGGATTAGAAGAAATTGCAGTTAGAATTGAGTTCTAATAGAGCATAAAACAACCTAAAAGGAAATATAGGCAATGGACACCAGAGTACTAATTATGGTGTTTTATTCAATTTTACATAACTTCAATGGAATAAAATGAAGCTCAAGTAAGAACTCTAAAACCCTGCATGCTTTTCTTTTTTAAAAACATATTTTTATTGATTTCAGAGTGGGAGGGCGAGGGAGAGAGAGAAGGAAACATCAATGATGAGAGAAAATCATTGATAGGCTGCCTCCTGCATGCCCCCTACTGGGGATCGAACCCTCAACCCAGGCATATGCTCTTTTTTATTTAATAATGTATTATTTTTTAATATTAAGTTATTACATATGTGTCCTTATCCCCTCCATCCCCCCCTCCACTCGGAATCAAACCCGGGATGCTTCAGTCCACAGGCTGACACTCTATCCACTGAGCCAAACAAGCCAGGGCTCTGCATGTTTTTCTTAAGCATTTTGATCCTAGGGTGTTTTCTGTAATGTTTTCACTTTATTATGTTTTTCCTACTACTAAGCCATTCAAATGATTGGATTTGAATAAATTTTATTATTTAGTAATTATTTTTAAAAAACTCTAGAATTTATTTACTAAGAAATAATTTCATATAGTGTTGTATGTGTCTAGAGTATCTTAAGAATTTTGTTAATGATCATCTGGAGAAAAAAATCTACTTTTATTTCATTTCATGATGATTCTGAGGGTTCTTTCAGTAAATGACTAATATGTTTAAAAGCTGTGACAAGAGTTTTATGATTTTAGAAATATTTAGATTTTTTACTTAGATTGTGGTCTCAATAGCTACATTCAAATAATTTAATTATCTATTGCTATAAAACAAATTCCCCAAATGTAGTAGTTTAAAACAATAAACATTTATTAACTCACAGTTTGTGAAATTAAAGAATTTGGAGTGAGTTAGCTGTGTGGTTCTGACTCAGAATCGCTTATGAGTTTGCAATCAAGATGGTGTAAAAAATAAAGAATTCTTACCATCTGCAACAGTATGGATGGACCTGGAGAGCATTGTGCTAAGTGAAATAAGCCAGCCAGAGAAAGATAAATACCACATGATCTCACTCATTTGTGGAATATAAAGAACATTATAAACTGATGAACAAAAATAGATACAGAGGCAAAGAAGAATCGAACAGACTGTCAAACTACAGAGGGAAGGCAGAGGAGGGCTCGTGGGTGGTGTGTGGTAAGAGATCAACCAAAGGACTTGTATGCATGCATGTAAGCATAACCAATGGACACAAGACACTGGGGGGTAGAAGAGGTCAGGGGAGGGTCAAGGGGGGGAAAAG
>NW_006295560.1:646142-663194 GCF_000327345.1 Myotis davidii | reverse complement strand
TAGGGGAGGCTAGGGGACTGTCTAGGGTGTGGGGAAAAATGGACACATATGTAATACCCTTTGTAATACTTTAAGCAATAAAAACAAACAAACAAACAAACAAACAAACAAAAAGAGATGTAGGTTGAAGCTACAGTTACCTAAGCCTTGATGGGAGCTGGAGGATATGCTTCCAAGCTCACGCACATGCCTATTGTCAGGAGGCCTCAGTTTCTCAAAATGTAAGCCTCTCCATAGGATGGCTCATGGTATTATACCCGTTTTCCTCCTGAAGCATGTTATCTCAGAAAGAGAGGAAAGAGAGAGGAGAGAGAGAGAGAGAGAGAGAGAGAGAGAGAGAGAGAGAGAGCGAGAGAAAAGAGAGGCCACAGTTCCTTTTATGACTTACAGAATACAAAGGCACATACTGTCACTTCTGTTTTATTCTATTTACTACACAAACCAACCTTAAAACAATGTGGAAGGTGACCACACAAGGGTGTGAATAGCAGGAAGCGAGGGCCATCTGGGACCATCTTAGATGCTGATGATCACAGATAACATAGGAGTCAAGGCTTGATTGGACATGCAGAACCACTAGGAGTGAGAGAGAATGAAGGATCTATTCTGGAATGATATATTATACTAGTGCGGAAGTTGGTCAAACATTTTATATAAAGGCTCCTGCTTCTGTATCTGGTGTTGTGCTTTAAGTTAGCAGGGCTAACAGTCAAGAAAGAAAGGTGGACTCAATGTGGCAGAGAACAAAGGAAACTGGAATTCCCAAGGACAAACTGGACACATTGAAACCTGTGAGGACAAACTGAAGGAAATGAAAACAAACTAGAATGTATTCTTGTCTCTTATCAACTCCATCTTTAATGATGTGGGTTGGCTGCAGAATCAGCTGGGCATCTTCACCATAGAGTTACTCCAAAACCTGGTCCAGGATTCGGAGATGAAGGATGTGGCAGAGAAAAGAGTTGCATACTTGCCCTATTTATTGCATGCCTGGTGCCATACTGAGCCAGCACATCAGTGACAACACATATAAGCAACAAGAAGCCCACCCTTTATCATCCTTTAAAGCCTACAATGTCTATACCTTCACTTCTACCCTCTAAATAGCATGCACATTTTTTACTGAGACCAACATCAGCCTGGAAGTCTGTAGGTAAGGGAATTCACAGACTATAGTTCTAGTTAACCCAAGTTAACACAATGCAATGTTATTACAAATAGGAAAAAATAAAATAGAAGACAAAGGGATCAAACAAGAACATATTTTTACGGGACTTCTCAACACATGTTTGTCAAACCATCTATAGTTGATTACACTGTAGCATATAATTGAAATTGGCTAAGAGAGTAGAACTTAAATATTCTCACCAAAAAATAAAAAGATACATACATGGGGTGATGTTTTAATTAACTAGATGGGAGGACTGCTTTCACAATCTTTACATATATAAACTCATCATGATGTACATTTTAAATATCTTATAGCTTTGTCAATTATAACTCAATAAAGCTAAAAGAAGAAAAGAAAATGTGATGGTATGATGTGTCAAAGGGTAAGATATTTATTATGTAGTCTTTCTCCCTGATGGTGACAAATTAAGGGGGAAGCTTTTAAGTGGATGTTACAGGAGTGGAAGAGAAACAAGCAGACTATTAGGGAACTATTGGGAAACAGGCCAACTCAGAGAGGAAAGGAGACCTGAGCATGCTCAAAGGAACAACTGAAGTTTTGAACCCTTCCTGTTGGGAAATACTGGTCTAGGGCAGCTGTTCTCAGTCATGGAGTTAGTGTTCTTTGAATGTGTAGAACTTAGCATTTTCCTGACTAGAACCCAAACAAATTGAGCATGCAAACGTGGATCAGATGCACTGTGGCACAAGGGCTCTGGCAAGAGCTTGCTAAATTAGTTATTTTGTCCAGATCATAAAACAACACATGTCCTTATACAACTGTATAGCTCACAAGTGCATTATTATATCATCTGATCATCACCACAACTGTGTTTTTTTGGCAAATCAGACATTATTATTCTCTGCATTTTATGGATATTGGTTGAGTGTGAAAAAGCTTAAGGCAAGTGTTAAATAGTGAGGGTCATAAAGATTGTGAAGCTACAAATGGACATAATCAGGCATTAAATATGGTTTTTCTTAGGCTAATAGACCCCCTCTTTAGAGTATTAAATCCATTTTCTTAAGTGAGAGAAGACTCACAGGACACTCATGCTAAGCTTCCACTCTTGCCACATACCAGAAAAAGAATTAAGAACGTAAGATTAATTTACTGTTTAATTTGCCTGCCACAGGAAGTAGTCAAATACACACAGTCTATTTTTTTCTTTATTGGTTAAGGTATTACATAAGTGTCTTTATTGCCCCATTGACCCCACCTCCCCACTCATGCCCTCACCCCCCTGTTGTCTGTGTCCATTGGTTAGGCTTATATGCATGCATACAAGTCCTTTGGTTGATCTCTCCCCCTTATCCCCACCCTCCCCTTACCTTCCCTCTGAGGTTTGACGGTCTGATCGATGCTTCTCTGTCTCTGGATCTGTTTTTGTTCATCAGTTTATGTTGTTTATCATATTCCATAAATGAGTGAGATCATGTGATATTTATCTTTCTCTGACTGGCTTATTTTGCCTAAATTGTATTGGTTTTGTTTGGATTGTAGGTTATTGTACATGGATATAGCAGAAAGGAAATACTTCAATAAAACACCAACTTTTTCAGTCTTCCTGTCCAGTCCTCGTGCATATGAATTCATATGATGATGTAACACAGCACTGACATTTCATATTCTGCTTCCATGTCTTAGTATCATATTATGAAATATTTTCTAGATTTCCATCCCCCCTCAGGTCTTTCCAATGGTTGCTATTATCCCATTATGTACTCACACTTACTCATAAACTTGTTCCTTATTTTCTAATGGCTATTCACAACAAAAGAAGAAATCATTTTATTTGTGTTACTGGTTAATTAATATTAAATATACTCAAAAGTAAAGCCAAAACACTGTTAGTAAATTAGTCTAGAAACATTTTAAAATGTTAAGTGCCCTGCTTTCATTTTTTTCATATACAAATATTAAATAAATGCAGTTATGTTTACTAAACTGTCTACTTTTTATGTTGAAAATATTTAGTCACTAACTGTAGTAGCATCTCAATCAAGCCATGTGCAGATACTCAAGGTTCTGCCTAAATATTAGCATCACCAGTCCTAATATCAACAGTTCTAAACATTTCTTTTCTTCGCCATTCCTGGGAAGAGTATATGCAGATCTTATAAGAAGGTTTACACTACATCAATTTATGGCACAAAATATCTGAAGTAAAAGTGAGAACCTCACTCTGGCTGTTGTAGCTCAGTGGTTGGAGCATCAGCCCAAGCACCAAAGTGTCATGGGTTAGATTCCTGGTCAAGGGCATATACCTGGGTTGCAGGTTCAATCTCTGCCCAGTCGGGGTGTGCAGGAAGCAAACCAATTGATGTGTCTCTCTCACATGGATCGCTCGCTCTCTCTCTCTCTCGCTCTCTCTCCCTCCCTCCCTTCCTGCCTCCCTTCCTCCAACTCGCTCTCTTTAAAAAAAGTGAGAACCTTGGGTTTGTCAAATAAGTCCTCCTTGAAAAGGAAAAAATAAACACGTTCTTCTGTTTACAGCTTGCCACAGATTTCACATGTTCACTTTCAGATTTTTCAGAAATGGGTTTTTATAAGTATCATTGAGCCTGATAGGGGAACATTTGAGTATCTAGAGGAGGATGGATGCCTTGGATCTTTGCATCTCCTAGGGATGGCTGAAATAGAGACAACTTGTGAGTTCCTCCCTGACAGTGACAAACGTCAGAGTGCGAATGACAGTTTTTATTTTACAAACTAGCACACCTGCAGAAGCCAGTGTAGCTTGACTGCAGAAAGGGAGTCCACTTGCCAGCAGAAACCACCATTTCCAACGCTGGAATTTTGTGAAAATTTACTGTTGGGTTCAGTTTTATAAAGAAAGTACTTTCAGAGAGGTCCATTTCCCTTTGATCGTTTGTTGCAGATTTTCATCCAGTTCATTGTCTAGTAATCACATAGCGTCAGAATCCTCACGGAATGACTTCACTGTAAATGCATCTACTACACCAACAGAAGGCTTCATTTTCTCTGTAGACTGATTTTGCAAACTCTCAAAATGGCTTGGCCCAGCTTTTACTCCATTACTAACACAATAGATTTTTAAATTATGTTTCTTCCTTTGCATTTCTCAGATTGCTCCTAACAGTCTATGTATTCCACGAAGTTAAGACCTTTTTTGCTGGTTATCCTCAATACTGTATTCCTGGTACCAAAAACAGTGTCTGGCACAGCCGTGGGCAAACTACGGCCCACGGGCCGGATCTGGCCCGTTTGAAATGAATAAAACTAAAAAAAAAAAGACCGTACCCTTTTATGTAATGATGTTTACTTTGAATTTATATTATTCACACAAACACTCCATCCATGCTTTTGTTCCGGCCCTCCGGTCCAGTTTAAGAACCCATTGTGGCCCTCGAGTCAAAAAGTTTGCCCACCCCTGGTGGCATGTGGTAGGCACTGCTACTGTGGGTTGACTGGACTCTACTGGGCAGTTTGCCCCACATGGTGTTCATTTGCAGGACTGGAATATCCACGATGGGTATCTGGATATCTGGTATGACTGGGGCGGGCAGTACCTCTCCCTCTGTCTAGTTGGACTTCTCCTATGGTGTCTAATGCCCCTAACCCCCCCTTTTAAAAATAAGTTGTAGAATCATCTCATAAATTCATTGAGCATTTTTCAAATTGTCAACTAGAGAATCATTGATTAACTTGATATAAAACTGAAAATAGGATGATTATTGTGTCATGTAAGATACAACAACTCAAAGAAAAAATGCACTAATGTTCTGTGATACTTTTCCATAAAACAAATTTGAGCTGCGATGTGAGATTGACAAAAAATCAAATGAAATATTGCACATTTTCATCAGAGTGCCTTGGGGTTGTGAATAATATATACTTGGATAATACAAAGCTTGTTTTGAATTAATAGGAACAGCAAATACAATTTTTAAAAGCATTTATTTGTAATGTATTATCTTGAAGCTGATTTTCAAAGTATTGTTTTTCAGCAGCCATTAGCATATGAGTGCTGCCAGTGAAAGGGAACTTCCTGAATATCTTTCTCTTCCCTATAGTATTTTACTAAATAGATAGTTTCTCCTTACAACCTCTGGACAACAGAAATAAAACAAGATATTGATTCTAAATTATAATAATTTGAGAGCAAGCCACTGTCTGTGGCTACAGAATAATTGGGATATAACTCCATTAAAGGGGGATTATAAAATCAACATTAGCAGCTAGAGCACTGATGAAACTGTGTTTCCAAGCACTGAGAAAATTGGCATTAATTACTGCTTTTCTTTATACAAAAGCACAACAATTAGTCAACAAAGCAAAGCAAACTATTGCGAGGCCTAGTTTCATTGACTTCTCCTACATTTTGATTTCACTTTTTAAAATTTATTATTTTCTATTTTTAAATTAAATTTATTGTGTGACAGTGGTTAATATATAATAAAAGTGTATAGATTTTGATTGTACAATTCTGATACATGATCTGTATATTATATTGTGTGCCCACCACCCAAAGTCAAATCTTCTTCTGTCCCCATATGTTTGACCCCTTTACCCTTTACTATTCCCTACCACCTTCCTTCTGGTAACCACCATACTGTTGTCTGTGTCTATGAGTTTTGTGTGTTTGCTTGTCTTGTTTGTTCATTTGTGACTTTCAGTTTTAATCTTACATATGAGTGAAATCATATAGGGAAGTTCTTAGCTTTTTCTGAATGACTTATTTTGCTTAGCATGATATTCTCAAGATCCATCCATACTGTTGCAAATGGCAATTATTTCATCTTTTCTTATGGCTGAGTAGTATTCCATTGCATATATGTACCACATCTTATTTATCCAGTCATCTACTGCAGGATGCTTCGGTTGTGTCCATGTCTTGTCCACTGTGGATAGTGTTGCAATCAACATAGGGGTGCATATATATTTGTGAATAAATGTCTTCAAATTTTTTGGGTAGATACCTAAAAGAGGGGTTGTGGAATCGTATGGTGACTCTATTCTTAATTTTTCGAGGAACCTCCATACTGTTTTCTATACTGGTTGTACCGGTTTACATTCCCACTAGCAATGAATGATGTTTTTACATTTTTAATTGAAGTTTTAAAAATATTATCTTAACATTGACAATCAATTTAACTTATGTTTTTATTTACCTAGATCCATTCACCTCACCACCATCAACCCTAGGACCTAGGTATTAATATGCCCAGATTCCCTTGAGCTTTATAGTTCTAAAAATAATGATTCAGTGTTCCACAGTCTGTAGTCAATATAGTGCATCTATTATTAGACTGATGCTATATTTGAGAAAATATGAAATTTAAAAGTATCATAAGCCCTGGCCAGTTTTGCTCAGTGGTTAGAGCATCAACCCCTCAAACTGAAGGGTCGCGGGTTCAATACTCGTCAAGGGCACTTACCTCAGTTATAGGTTTAATCCCTGGCCCAGGTTGGGGAGCATGCAGGAGGAAACCAATTGATGTGTCTCTCTCAAATCCATGTTTCTCTCTCTCTGTCTCTCCCCCCTCCTTTCCATTCTCTCTAAAAATCAACGAAAAAATATCCTTGGGTGAAGATTAACAATAAAAAAGTATAATAAAATTATTGATATTATAATTTCTTAAAAATATGAAAATGTTTACCTTAAACTATCAAGATGTTGTTATGCAGCTCTGATTAAATAACTAAGTCATATCTATATACACCATATTTGAACTTAAAATGGCTTTTAGAATCATGTTTTAGCAAACATTTCTTGCATTTCTACTCAGATACATCACAGAATAATTGCTAAGTTATATTTAAGGAGCTAAACTTTCCCATTCAATTTAAAAAATTGAATACAACTTAAAAAATTTTAATGAATGAATTTATTTTTAAAACATAATCTAATTAAGGTAACAAAGTTATGTTTTTGTAGTAATATTAAAACATAATCAACTTTAAAAAATTTTACCATCTCATGAAGAAATCAAGTAGACACTGAATATGGTCATGTTTTACTGGTTTTTTTTCTTGGCCTTTCACTTTCTATAAAGGATATACTGTATCAATTCAATATTGGCCACCAGCTACTTATGCTTATGTCAGTTTCTGCAAAAGTGAAAATTATTGAGAGGTATTCTATTGTCAGAGTTAGTAATAATTCATAATGGAGTAAGATAGTAGTGTATTCTACCTCCCTCTCTTCTTTCCCATGTTTATATTACTGACTGAAAACCATTCTGAACATGCTAATGGACTTCTTATTCATTGAGATGAATAGCAAAATGGATATTTTTTCTATAGAATAAAAGCATATTTTTTTCTCTGCTTGCTATATAATTATCATCAGAACGAATGACTTATACCCTACTATTTTAAAACAAAAATAATTTTTGACACAAATTCTTCAAACACTGTTTATATCTAGCAACCTAGTAGGTCAAATCATTCTATTTAAGTGTATAATTTGCAAGCAGATTATCTTGGGAGATGCATTATATGTTACAATACTTAAAATTAGATGATTGATGGATATTTCGTGTTATAGTCATAGAAGTTGATTGGTAACATATGCATTAAATATTTTCCAAACTAAAATTATTGTGATTATGCTTTATGCCATAGAACTTTGGTATTCTAAATTCTCGCTTACTTCAATGTGAAAAAAAAGAGTCAGTGTGCTGTGTCAAGAAAAGTATTGACCCTGATTGACAACAATTATTGCTGGGTCAACTTTTATGCACAGGTGGAATTGCCATATATAAAAGCAGCTTTCCAGTTTTGGCTACTTGATTTTTGTGTAAGGTGTCACATTTACATTTTCTTCATTTACAAAGTAATCTAGATTTCTTTAAATTAGGTTACAAAGCATATTTTTATGTCGTGGTCTTGCAAAAGAATATAATGTAAATATTCTATTGAAAGTACAACTGAAAAAATATTACATAGTTTTAAATGGCTGTTTTTTGTTTATAAAATTGCTTTACTGAAATTAGTAAATGCATTAGGCTTTCTAAAAGAACACGTGTGGAGCAATTGTCATATTTTCCATAATTCAAAGGATGTTGGCCATGTCTGCAAATATAGGGAAATTAGTTCCTTAAATGTGTGTTAATTAATATGCCTGGGAGTTGTCAGACAGTAGTCCTCCTGTGATCATAAGAAATCATGGCCAATTATCAAGTAGTACTTTCATTTTTTTAATCTTGCTTAATAGCTCATCTTTCTATATCTAACATTGATCTCATTTTTACTAAGTAAGTAGAGACATCAATAAGAAGTTACATGTATAAGACTACAGCTAGGTCATCAATTTAGGACTGGAGAAATACAATTTAAGTGACGAACTGGTTCTTGTAGCAGTCAGTTTGTGTTATATTATGCTACTGTCAGAAACAACACCAACATTTCAGTGGCTTACCATAACAAAGTAGTTTATTTCCTGCATATGGTATTTATGGAAAGAAAATAGCTGTGGCTTTGTGGGACTTTTCTCATCCCTGCTCTTCATGTCTTCCTCATTCTCAGAATTAGCTGAAGGAGCAGCTACTAATAGGAAATTCCAGCTTCACAGCAGAGAGAAAACGAGGAAGAAACTTTGTGGAAATACACAATTTCTCTGTAACTATCTTCTTCTAATTGGCATTCATCACTACTGTTCACATTTTCATAGTCATTGCAAATCATATGGAATAGAAAAGTATACTCTACCCACAGGTTAGCGCTATCTGTCACACATCAATGCTCAGCAATAAATAATCTTCTTAGTGGCAGATGAGAAGTGAACACTTGGGAACAATTATTCAGACCCCATCATATAAGGATGTAATAAAGTTGGAGAATAGAGAAGAGCAGAGTACTGACCCTGGTGTCTGACATTAAGGTCATGCAAAGAAAAGGAGATGGCAAAATGAAGAATAACAGCTTGGGAAAACTAGGCAAGTCTTGTGATCAAACCCAGAGGGTTTTTCAAAGAGGACAATGTGGTCAAATGCATTTGTTGCCCCAAATAGTCTAATAAGAGAGTGATATGCATATTTCTCCATTCTATTTGTCAATGTGAACAAGGTTGGTGTCCTTGAAAAGTGCATTTTAAGTATTATTTTGAAGGCGAGAGTAAAGCAAGTTCAGGAGTGAAGGAATAGATATTTCTTGTTCTGATATAAGGCAACCTGAATTAACACAAAACTCCTGCCATGCTATAAACTTTGGGAAATCCTGGATAAAGTATAACAATAGCAAAGTATATTGCTGAATTTGTAAGAAAGAAAGGAAAATCCTCAAGTGCCAGAGACAAAGAAGAAATGAGAAGGTAAGGCCAAAGGGCTGATCTGGTTGTTATGAGGTAATAGGAAGCAGGAAAAGAGCTTTAGAGAACCTATAAACTCATTTTAAGGCTAAGATTTGAGTTTTAAAAGCTTACCGAGATATAGAAAAAAATACCTTGCACCAGCATAAGGTTAGAAGTTAGGAAAGATGCCCCTAAATCAGTATTATAATATGATTAGAAACACAATGTCCCATATATAAATTGAAAACTATAACTATGGCAAAAATGTTAGGATTTGCTAGATGTTATGTTTTTCTCTGAACTCTTCTGTATATTTGAAACACTTCATATTTAACATAGTGCTAGTTGGAAAGTGTTGACAGAGATGTTGAAATGTAAAAGCCAGCAGACGACAGAGTGAGTTGTGAGAGACACCATATTCAGGTTGTCAGGGGAAATACCAAAAATATCTAAAATATATCTACAAATATCCCAAAAATTCAAAAATAAGTTTATGAATTAAACAGATCCTCCTTTTTCTCCAGGAGGGCATATGAGGATGGAGAAAGCAGAAATGGGTGAGGATGTGTGAAGAAATTTCTTTGGATAGAGCTGTGGCTGTGATGGGAATCCATGCTTCCTTCCTCCATAAAAAGAGAAGAGTGGGGGTGCCATATTTTAGCCACAAACCTGTTGAGAGAAGGCTATAAGGAAATGTCTCTGGAACTTTGATACCTAATTCCTTGCACTTAGCAAACATGATGTGTTCACATCTGGTACAGCTGGTAGATTCTTCAGACAAGTTTCTGGCTAATGGTAGAAACAGCATGGCAGAGAAAGAAAATAGAAAGTTATTTGATACAAAGAATTAACTTTTAACTTCTCATAGTTCTATTTTAAATGAGAACCACCCTTGTTGGCATTCCACAGAGTCTTGTGGAGTGGATCCCCAAGGTAAAATGAGACTGAGGGAGACAGAGGCAATAGTGACTGGCTGTCAAAAGAGCCAGTAGGGAAAATAAACTGATGAACAGAGTGGATCCAGAGACCTGGGGGCATGGTACAAAGTGCAGAAAATCGTAGGGAAGGCAGGGGAGGGTGGTTAGGTGGGAAATAATCAACCAAAATCCTTGTATGCATATATGCATGGCCCATGGACACAGACAGTGGGACGGTAATGGTGAGAGATGGAGGGCAGGCTGGAGGGAGTTAGTGGGGGCAAAAAGGGGACATATGTAATACTTTCAACAATGAAGAATTATTTTTTTAAAAAAGAGCCAGTAGGAGAGCCTCCAGAGAGCCCTAAAACATGAGCAAAAGAGTCACACACCCACACACACAATTTGGGGGAGACAGTTATGTGCTAAGTAAGGAATGATAGGGTTAGGAACACTTTCCTACCTCTAGCTGTCCACCCAAATCACACGCTGACTTGAGAAAGGGGCATTTTATAGTTAAAGCAATTCCAGAGTTTGTATTATTGCCAGGGGCTAGATGTACTAATTTCTATGTTGGTAATTAAAAATGGTTCTAGATGTGTCTGTCTCTTAAAGACTATAGTGGGAATTTGGTGGAATAAGAATTTCTGGAATAAAGATGTCAGAATAAATGCGCAGGAATGACAGAAGGTGGTCATTAGAAGGTGTTATGCTTGGAATTGGTATTTTGAAGATGATAATTGTCAGTGATATCAAAATTTGGGATGTGCATATGAAATTGGTTCACCAAGATGGGTGTAAATAAAGGTCCCGAAGTAACAGGTAAAGTAAAAGATCTTCTGTTAAGTATACACCAATGTGGAATTAGGAGTCCAAGAAAGTTATTGGGGAGGACAATTCCTGTGAAAGACAGAGGAAACAGAATTGGGCAGAGAAAGTCTGCAGACTAGGAAACACATCTGACACCTCTGAAAGGGACTTGGGAAGGAAGCATATGGAAATTCTGAAAATGTTTTGGCGAATCTAATTTTTAGCTCTGGAGCAAAGAGTGACCATTAGAGGAGTCTTGTATTGGTCAGAAAGAGCAAGGGGCATAAAGAGAGAAAGGAAGAGAGAGGTAGAGAGAGAGAAACATCAATGTGAGAGCGAAACATTGATCAGCTGCCTCCTATTGGGGACTGAGCTGGCATCCGGGGCATCTGCCCTGACCGGGAATCAAACCAGCAACCTTGTGGTGCATGGGAAGATGCCCAACCAACTGAACCACACCAGACACGGTGGCATATTATTTTTTTTTATTTTTTTTTCAAATTTTATTTTTTATTACAAAGGGTATTACATATGTGTCCATTTTTTCCCCGCCCTAGACAGTCCCCTAGCCTCCCCTATTTCTTAAATGAGGATATGAGTGTCACTCTCCATGGCTATCACCCCCACGTACATATTAAAATCATCCAGAATAGTGATATCAGTGGAGAAACAGAGAATCAAGAGCTAAATCTACATTTTATTTGGGGAGGGGGATTATGAGCTAGTGAGGTAAAGTAGATGAAAGGAGGGAAGACAGAGATAGCCTATTGGGGTGAGCTGCAAAAGATCTGTGGTTACAAAGGAGAACAGTAGAAAAATATTGCAAAGAATAATTTGGAGCAAGGGAAAATAGTTACCTCACTTTCCAGGAATGAGATAATGTAGCTGAGAGAGAAACAAATATGCAAACTAAAGCCAGCTTTATTTTGATGTACTTATGGAAGAAGTAGTGATGGAAAGGTAGCCAGATATTAGTTGAAGCCAGAAGTTTAAAGTTGAAGATATAATGGAGTTTATATATTAAAGATCTGGAGATCCAGAGAAACCATAAAAGGTTTTGAGCAGAAGTGTCTGAGTGATGACAGTAAGAATTCAGCATCTATTGAAAGTAGAGAATAATATCTAATCAGTCCAGGTTTCGTCTTTTGTTCCTAACCCAATATGTTTGGAATCTTGGGGATGCCTTGTTACTTCTTGCAGCTTCCCATGAGAACCATCAAACTAGGTGAATTCTTGGATGCCAGATAAATTGTTGATTGTTGACCCACTGAAGGTTAGACATTATAGGCACAAATGCGCTGGTATAAAGTTGAAGTTGATAGGTGATTGGAATGAAAACATAGAAACAAGGTTGAAACCAGTTAAAGAGGATAATAAAAATGAGTTTGATTTCATAAGGTTACACTTGACTATGATGCCTGTCATAAAGTCATGCTTATTTTTCAAGACATGCAAAGATGATTGCTTATTTTTATCTGAAGTGATTACAAAAAGGAGATCTTTAAATGATTTTTAAACATGCATCTTTTAAATTTTTTTCTATTTATTTTTTATTTTTATTTATCCCCACCCTCCCCTGCCTTCCCTTTGAGGTTTGATAGTCTGATTGATGCTTCAATGCCTCTGGGTCTATTTTTGTTCATCAATTTATGTTGTTCATAAATATGAACAACATATGAGTGAAATCATGTGATACTTATCTTTCTCTAACTGGCTTATTTCGCTTAGCATAATGCCCTCCAGGTCCATTCACGCTGTTGCAAATGGTAAACATGCACCTTTTTTAGACATATAAAGTGTTGTATACCCATACAATGTAAAAGAAATGACATACTGATACATAATACATGTGGATGAACCTGGAAAACATGATTCTAAGTGAAACAAGCCATACACAAACAGTTACATATTGTATTATTTCATTCATAGGAGATATTCAGAGTAGATAAACCCAAAATAGAGACAGAGATCAGATTGGTGGTTGCCAGGATGTGGGGAAAATGGGGGATGAGGAGCAAAAGCTTAATGGATATAAGATTTCCTTTGGGGATTAGAAAATATTTTGAAAATAGAGGTAGTATTTGTACTACAATGTGCATGTACTAAATGCAACTGGTTGTTCACTTTAAAATGATAGAATTTATGTGAATTTTACCTCAATTTTAAAAAGACACAGTAAGAATCACTTTAAATGGTTTCAAATATAATGATGCTTAGTGTTGGAAAACTGTAAGGAAATAAGCACTCTTATACTCTATAGAAATATAAATTAATATGAGCCTATATGTTTCAAAAATAATCCCATGCCTCTTTCATAGGGCAATTCCAACTTTAGATATTAATATTACAAGTATGCCTGGTTTGTGTGGCTCAGTGGTTGAGCATCGACTTAAGAACCAGGAAGCCACAGTTCGATTCTGGTGAGGGCCCATGCCGGGGTTGTGTGCTCGATAAGCTAATAGGTAAATAAATTATTATGATACAAAAAAATATTACAAGTATATTCCACAGTTCTGGTCTAGATATTTCATTCCTTATAGACAGCTTAGAAGCTCCCTTCCCACCCACCAACCCATCATAGACAAGGAAATTTGTGGAAAGAAACTGTTTGAAAGTAATGGCCAGCTCTTATATATTCTGGAACAATAAATTTTAATTGTAAATATTTTAATTTTCTTTATCTTCCACAGAACTATGAAGTATGTTTTAAAGTTTTGGAATCTCAAATTTTGGAGGAATCTCACCTATTGCCAGTGTCATCTCCCCAACATCTCTAAAAAGAGATCTTTTAGACATCCCAGAAAAACAGTTAAGGACATACCAAGGCAACCTCCTCTGGAAAAAATTACTTATAAGAGTATTTTCCCTTCATTATTTTAACTGTTTTCTCGTGGCTTTAAATCACACATGCCAATTGTGTCTATACAGAGCAAGTCTACTCCCTAATGAATCTGAAATTCATTGGAAGACAATTGTCCTCTGGGTTGAATGTCCCTGGTTCTTTGAACCTGGCATATTTGATGCATAGATTTTTTTTCAAGTACTAACAATTGTATACTGCAATTTATGGGAATATATACACCAATGATTACAATTAGGAGACCAATCACAAGACAGTTAATTGCATATACTAAAGAAAATAGAATCTATTGCAACAGCTACTAGGCTGAAAAGTATCAAAAGAATTTTTTTTATTTTTTGCTTGGCAAAAACATGTCAAAGTAAGCCAGCTACATTGCAGCAGTTCCTTTAAAAAAATACAAAGTTGCTTTATTTTAAGATCAAAATAAAACCCTTTCATCCTGTGAATTTGTGAGCCAAGTTTTATATGGGGAATGATTATTATGTTGAATTATGAATCCCTGAAAATACAGCTTTACAAAAGAAATGCTGGAAGAATCTTAATTGCATTTCAAAATGTTGACATTTTAATCTACATACTCTAATAATATCCTCTTTTCTGTGTATGTAAGCTGGTGGAACTATTTAAAGGCTTTGGTATTTATATATTGTAGGTCTGTAGGACCCTTGTGAGAGAAAGCCTTGTCAGAACAAAATCATTCATTTGGGCTGACTAGATGAAAAGCAGGAGCAAACAAGTACTCTGATCCAGCTGGTTGTTCCCTCAGCATCATGATTATATGAGTTTTATAAAGTCCAGTACCAGGGGGAGCTAGGAAAGCGCTTTCTAAAACTGCTGGTGTTTGGTAAATTCCCTAGTTCCACTTCTATACCTAAAAACAACTTTATTTGCATTTTCTGCTAAAACGTGTGCTTAATTCTGTGCATATGCATACCACCAGATTCTCACTGAACTCTGCTTTTATGTCTGCTCTTAATTAAAGCCATAGTTTTGTTTAATCTCTTCCTTCAAAAGGAAATCCAAAGAATAACATAGCCCATTGGATTAGCTAACACTTTGAGCGTAAAGGCAAATATCCACAAAACTCATTGCTAATGTGTCTTGCCCTTGGCATCAGACATTTGGAAATAGGACACACACACACACACACACACACACGTTTCCAATTTCCCTTGCAATTGAAGGTTGCATAAACAAAGTAGTTTAGGAAACAACAAATATAAGTTGAGAAGATTATTCTAAAAGTATACCATCTATAAATTTACAAGGTTAGCTGAAATGGTCATTTCTGGATATTATATATGATGACACTGAATAGCCTTGTAATATTTGGTGCATGTCTTTCTTGAATAATAACCTTATATGATAATTATGAAAAGGTATACAACAGTATGCACACACTAAACTCTCTAATTCAGTATCTGGGGCTTTCCAGGCCTTGACAACTGTATATTTTAGGGTCCCAACTTTTTAAAAAATATGTTTATTGATTTCAGAGAGGGAGAGGGAGAGAGAGAGAGAAATAGAAACATCAATGAAGAGAGATAATCACTGATTGTCTGCCTCCTGCATGCTCTCCCACTGGGGATGGATCCCGCAATCCAAGCATGTGCCCTGACCAGGAGGCAAACCATGACCTCCTGGTTCATAGGTCGATGCTCAATCACTGAGCCATGCCAGCCGGGCTAGGGTCCCAACTTTTTACACTATTGAGCTAAATCATTTTTTTTTCTTTTACTAAAGGAGTTTCAATTAAAACATCTTGATTGTGTTTTGTTTTTTTCAATGTTTTCTTAAATGATGTTATATTATCTTAAAGCACAAATTACACAGAGTAAAATGCACCAATCATAAATTTACAGCTCAATGATTTGTTAATTTTTTCAAATTAATGCACTTTAGTTTTAGAACAGTTTTAGCATTACAGAAAAATTGAACAGACAGTACAGGGAGTTTCCCCACTCAAACTATCATTTATTATCTACATCTTATATTATTGTGGTACCAGAAGCCAATTGCACGACATTTGTGCACTGCCAGGGAATGGGGGGGGGCGAGGTCCCCTCAGCCCAGCCTGCGCACTTTAGCAGTCTGGGAGCCCTCAGGAGATCCCCCACTGACAGCTTAGGCCCACTCTGATGTGGGAGTATACTGATTACAAGGGGGCAGTTCCTGCATTGAACATCTGCCCCCTGGTGGTCAGTGCACGTCATAGCAACTGATCATTCTGCCATTTGGCCGATTTGCATATTACCCTTTTATTATATAGGACTAGAGGCCCGGTGCACAAAAATTTGTGCACTTGGGGGGAAGAGGTATCCCTCAGCCTGGCCTGTGCCCTCTCGTATTCTGGGACCCCTCAGGAGATAACGCCCTGCTGGCTTAGGCCTGCTCCCGGGTGGCAGAGGGCAGGGCCAATCCCTAGGTGCAGCCCCTGGTCAGGCTCAGAGCAGGGACAATTGGGGAGTTGGAGCGCCACCCCCTGTCATGCACAGAGCAGGGTGGATCGGGAGGTTGCAATGCCACCCTCAGTCACTCTCAGGGTAGGCCGATTGGAGGGTTGGGGTCCCCACCCCCTGTCACAATCAAGGCAGGGTCGATGGGGGGGGTTGTGGTGCCTCCCCCTGTCATGCACAGAGCAGGGCCAATCAGGGGGTTGGAACGCTGCCCCCTGTCACACACAGAACAGGGCCAATCAGGGGGGTTGGGGATCCGTACCCTCTCACGCACAGAGCAGGGTCTATCAGGGGTTTGGGGAGCTCTCCCATGTCATGCACAGAGCTGGGTCTATTAGGGGTTTGGGGAGCTCCCCCCGTCACGCACAGAGCTGGCTGATCAGGGGGTTGAGGAGCTCCCCCCTGTCACTCACAGAGTAGGGCCAATAGGGGAGTTGGGGCACCGCACACTGTCACACACAGAACAGGGCAGATCAGGGGGTTGGGGCACCTCACCCTGTCACACTCAGGGCAGGGCCGATGGGGAGGTTATCGCTCTACCCCCTCACACACAGAGCAGGGCCCGTGGGGGGGGGGCG
>NW_006295560.1:640912-645005 GCF_000327345.1 Myotis davidii | reverse complement strand
ACCATCTTGGCTGGCAGTTAATTTGCATATCGCCCTGATTAGCCAATGGGAAGGGTAGTGGTCGTACACCAATTACCATGTTTCTCTTTTATTAGATAGGATACTTGTTACAATTAATGAACCAATATGATATACTATTAGTAACTAAAGTCCATATTTATATTAAGACTCATTCTTTGTTTTGTGCAGTTCTTTGGGTTCTGACAAATATATAATGTCCTATATCTACCATTACAGCATTATAGAGAATAGTTTTTCCATTTTAAGTATCTTCTGTGTTTTAACTATTCATCTATTCTTCCATTTCCTTGAACCCATGGCAACTACTGATGTTTTTACCATCTGTATAGTTTTGCCTTTCCACAATATAATATGGTTGGAATCATATGGTGTGTAGCCTTTTCTGGTTGCCTTCTTTCACTTAGTAATATGCATATGATGTTTCTCCAGTCTTTCTTCACTTTTCAGTTAATTTCTTTTTTAATCACTGAAAATATTCCACTGTACCAATGTACCACAGTTTGTTTATCCATTCGCCTGCCGAAGGACATCTTAGTTGCTTCCAATGTTTGGCAATCCTATATAATAAAAGGCTAATATGCAAATTGTCCCCACAGGCAGGAGTTTGACCGACTAAGAGTTAGATGTGTACTGACAACCAGGGGGCAGCAGCAGCAGGCAGCCAGGGGAAGGGAGGGCCCAGCTGGCAGCCAGCAGCTGCTAGGACCCTACAAAGTCACTGTAAACATTCATGTGCAGGTTTTTGTGTGGACATAAGTTGTCATCTCAGTTGGGTAAATACCTAGGAGAATGACTGCTAGATCACATTGTGAAAGATCATGTTTCACTTCCTAAAATACTATCCCATTTTTTTTTCTCAAAGCAGCTGTACCATTTTGCATTCCCACCAGCACTGAGTGAGATTTCCTGTAGCCTAACATCCTTGCCAGCAGTTGGTGTTGTCAATTGTTTAGATCTAAGCCCTTTTATAATAGATGAAGTGCTATCTATTGTTTTAATTTAGAATTCTCTAATGACAAATAGTACGGAGCATCCTTTCATGTGCTTATTTGCTATCTTTATATCTTCTTTGGTGAGGTGTCTGTTAAGATCTTTTGCCATCTGTTTTCTTATTATTAAGTTTTAAGAGTTCTTTGTATATTTTGGATACAAATCCTCTATTAGAAATGAGATTTAGATATATTTTCTTGCAGACTCCACCTTGTCTTTTAAATCCTTTAATAGTATCTTTCACAGTGATGTTTTTAACTAATAAATTTTAGCTTATCATTTTATCTTTTAATGGGTCACACTTTTGGTGTTATATCTGAAGAGTTATAGCCAAAACCAAGGTCACCTATATTTTCTTATGGAAGTTTTTTTAGAGTGCATTTAACATTTAGGTTTATGATCCACTTTGAGTTAAGTTTTGTGAAGAGTGTAAGGTCTATGTATAGTTTTTTTTTATATGGATATCCAATTGTCCCAGTACCATTTGTTGGAAAGTCTATCCTTTGTCCATTGAATTGCCTTTGCTCCTTTGTTAAAAATCAGTAGACTATTTTTGTGGGGGTCTATTTCTGGGCTCAGTATTCTGTTCCATTGATCTATTATTGTGTATTCTTTTGCCAGTACCACACTGTCATAATTATTGTAGCTTTATAGTAAGTCTTGAGGTCAGGTAGTGTCAGTCTTCCTTCTTCTTCCATACAGTGTTAGCTATTTTTGGGTCTTTTGCCTTTCTATATAAACATAAGAATCAGTTTGCCAATATTTATAAAATACCTTGGTGGAGTTTTGACTAAGATTGAATTGAATCCATAAATTGAATTGGGAAGAGTTGACATTTTAGCAACATTGAGTCTTCATATCTCTACATGTATTCATATCTTTGATTTGTCCATCAGTGTTTGGTAGTTTTCCTCAGATAAATCACCTATATACTTTGATAGATTTATCCCCAAGAATATTTTTTGGTGCTAATATAAATGACAATTGTTGGATTTGTACAGTAGTTCTGTTTAGTTTTATAGGAAACTATCAAACTGATTTCCAGAGGGTTATTTTAAATTATTTTTTTGAGATCCATCCAGATCAATAAGCATAAACGTAACTTTTTTTATACTTCCATAATTTTCCATAGTATAGATGTACCACAATTGATTTCACCATTCAGATTGTCCAGGCTTTTTTTTAAACTAGTGTCGATATTGTGACAGACATTCTTTATAGTGTTTCTTACACATTGGTGACTTTATTTCCAGAGGATGTTTCAGAATTGGTCATTTTATTAGATAGCAACGTTAACCATCCAAAAGGTGCAGCAATTTCCTCTCCCACAAGAAATGTATAAGAGTAGCTATTGCTCTACTTCCTTGTTAGCCAGAAAATTATCAGCCTTCTTACTTTTATTTTCATATTTTATTTTTTGCAGTTAAAGATTTAAATTCATTTTGAACTTATTATGGAAAATACTGTAGTATAAGAGTATAATTTCATTTTTTCTGTTTAGTTAGCTAATATCACATTACAAGCTACCCCAAAATTTAGTGACCCAAAATACCAATTTATTATTTATTTTTTTTAAATGTATTTTATTGACTTTTTACAGAGAGGAAAGGAGAGAGACAGAGAGCTAGAAACATCGATGAGAGAGAAACATCGATCAGCTGCCTCCTGCACATCTCCTACTGGGGATGTGCCCGCAACCCAGGTACATGCCCTTGACCGGAATCGAACCTGAGACCTTTCAGTCCACAAGCCGACGCTCTATCCACTGAGCCAAACCGGTTTCGGCACCAATTTATTATTTTTTATCTCATGATTCTATGGATTAAGAATTCTAACAGGGCTAGCAGTGATGTCTCATTTCTTCTTCAGGGTGTCTGGGAATTCAGGTGGAATGACATCTACAAGCTAAAAGAGACAAGGACAGGCCTAGCATTCCACACAGCCTCTCAAGATGCCTAGAATGGATTTCCTCATAGTATGGCAGTCTCAAGATAATTAAAGTTCAATGTGGCAGCTTTGGGTGTCAAGAGAGAGGAAGTAGTAGAAACTGCTTAAAGGCTAGGTATGGAAATCACATAACATTACTTCCACCATGCTCTATTAATCACAGTAGTCAAAGTCCAGCCTAGATTCAAGGGGAGGAGGCAGAAGTTCTACCTCTAAATGGGAAATGTATCAAAAATTCAGTTTCAATTCACCTTTTTTCTGCTGAGTTTACATATATCATTGTACACTACTGTGCTTCAGATTCTTAATTTGAAAAGTTCTACCTTGTTTTACACTTAATTGGAGATATATTGTGTGGAAGAGAATATCTTAACAAAGAGACTTTTCATTCTCTTAATGAAAGATATACAACAATATAAATTTTGATATATGAAGTTGTCGTAATGACATAATTGATGAGGTTGTAGTTGTGTATATATTAAGGCCAGTTATTACAAAATAAGAAATATTAAATTATCATGTTTCAGTGGTATTCACATTTTTATAAAAATAAATAGTCTGATATTCAGCACAAGTTTTATTTAAAAAGATGCATTAATTAAAAATAACATCCAAGGAGAAACCAAGATGGCAGCATAGGTAAACACCGGAAATTGCTGCCTCGCACAACAACTTCAAAAATACAACTAAAAGACAAAACGGACATCATCCAGAACCACAGGAAGGCTGGCTGAGTGGAAATTCTACAACTGGAAGGAAAGAGAAAAGCACACTGAGACTCAGAGGAGGTGTGGTGTGGAAGTAAAGTGCAGAGGTACGGAGACGCATGCGGAAAGGGCTGGCAGCTGAGGATGCTGCGCACGTGGAAAGGGCTGGCAGTGGAGGATGCAGCACACGTGGAAAGGGCTGGAAACTGAGGACACGGTTGTCTTTTTCAATCGGGAGGGAGACACACGCTCCAGAATGCTCTGAACTCCAGTTCCGGGTGAGTCTCTGGGGACCCAGACTCATATGGGGAGAAACTGGACTGTCTGGCATCGGTTGGAACTCGAGGGCAGCTTTCTCTCAGAGGTGCTTGCAACAATTGCCCCTGAGAAGCGGGGCCTCTGAGGGCAGCCCCAGCTTCTTGCTCTGC
>NW_006295560.1:615374-639939 GCF_000327345.1 Myotis davidii | reverse complement strand
AAAGCAAAGCTATCATTTAGAATTGAAGGTCAGATAAAGAGCTTCACAGACAAGAAAAAGCTAAAGGAGTTCATCACCACAAAACCAATATTATATGAAATGCTGACAGGTATCCTTTAAGCAGAGGAAGAAGAAGAAAAAGGTACAGATACAAATTATGAACAACAAATACACATCTATCAACAAGTGAATCTAAAAATCAAGTGAATAAATAATCTGATGAACAGAATAAACTGGTGATTATAATAGAATCAGCGGCATAGAAAGGGAGTGGACTGACTATTTTCAGGGAGGAAAGGAGTGTGGGGGTTGTGGGAAGAAACTGGACAAAATTCATACACCTATGGATGAGGACAGTGTGGGGGAGGGGGGTAAGGGCAGAGGATGGGGTGGGAACCGTGTGGAGGGGAGCTATGGGGGGGAAAAGAGGAACAACTGTAATAATCTGAACAATAATGATTTAATTAAAAATTTTTAAAAAAGAATGGGCTTTAGCTTATAATAGTATATGAATAATAATAATAATAATAAATGTTTAGTTCATTAATTGTAACAAGTGTATCATACTAATGTAAGATACTAATAACAAGAGAACCAGGAGTGGTGATGTCAGGGAGGGGAGTATACAGGAACTCTACTTTCTGCTCATATTTTCTGTAAATCTGAATCTTTTAAAATAAAAACTTTATTTTAAAAAATAATATCTTATAGTGCACAGAACAGTACCCCACACAAAGAATGACCTGATCCATAATATTAATAGTGCTGAGGTTGAGAAACCCTGCCCTAAAATAGAGTACTAAGAGGTAGAATGTTTCCACAGTTAAGTACAAACTTAGTTGTGAACTATATGTAGACATATGTAAAGAGCAATGACTAAAATGGACTAAGCCACACAAAATAATAATAATGAAAAAGAACATAGCTCATTGATAAAAATCTTTTATAAAAGTATAAATTCAAATTGCCAGTAAGCCTATGAAGAGTCTACATCACTAGAGTCTTCATTAGTAGGTAAAAGTAATGAAGGCAAAACCAACAAGAATCCTTTCTTCTCTGATGAAGCTGGTAAGAATAAAAGAAAAATGAGATGCCTTTGGTGATATCAAAGTTGTGGTGAAGCCCTTCTTATGTACTGCTTTCTGATGCATGCACTGATGTTGCTTCTGGACAGCAACATGGAAATACAGGTCAGGAACCAAAGCAATATCTACCATTCCACTGGTCAGTTTACTTTTATGGGTTTCTCTAAGAAAATCATTGGAGATATGGGCAAAGATTTAATACAGAGATGTCTGTTTATAATTATAGGAATTAAAGACAATGCAAATGTGAATTGGGGAATGATGTATTATAGATTTAATACATTTAAATTGTCTGACACTAGGATATTTAATGATGTAGGGTGAATGTTAATGATATTTTAAGTAGTGTTACGGGCCCAGTTGTGTCCTCCTAAAATCAATACATTGAAGTCTTAACCTCCAGAACCTCAGAATGTCACTGTATTTGGAGATAGGGTCTTTCAAGAGGTCATTAAGTCAAAAGGAGGCCATTAGGATGACCTCTAATCCCATAAGCCTGATGTGTTTATAAGAAGAGCAAATTTGGTCACAGAGATGTACAGAGAGAAGACCAAGTGAAGACACAGGGAGAAGATGACCATCTATCTACAAGCCAAGGAGAGAGTCCTCAGAAGAAACCAACCGTGTCTACACCTTCATCTTAGGTTTCTAGCCTCCAGAATTGTGGGAAAATAAATTTCTGTTGTTTAAGCCACGCAGTCTATGGTTCTTTGTGATCGCAGCCTTAGCAAACTAATTCCAGTAGGAAACTAACTTTATAATAAACTCTGGGCTTGCATGCAATTTCTCCATGAATATTTGAAATATGACACCAATTTTGTGAACGCATATTAACACTAAAGTGCTAGAGGCAAGTATGCCAAAATGTTAACAGAAGTTATTTCTGGGTAGTAATAGGGAGTAATTTATATTTTCTTCTGAATTTTTTCCCCCCACTAAATTGTACCTTCTATGCAATTTACTTCAAATACTCAAAATGTAATAAAATGTCATTGATGGGACCCCTGCAAATTCATATATTGGCTAAGAATAAATGAAAACCCACTTTTTCATCATATAAGAAAAGTATTATACTAAAAAATATCAAGCACTGCCCGGACAGTGTGACTCAGTGGTTGAATGTTAACTTATGAATCAGGAGACCCTGGTTCAATCCCTGTTCGGGGCACATGCCTGGGTTGCAGGCTGGATCCTCAGTTGGGGGCGTGCAGGAGGCAGCCAGCCAATGATTCTCTCTCATCATTGATGTTTCTATCTCTCTCTCCCTCTTCCCTTCTCTCTGAAATCAATAAAAATATTTTAAAAATAAGCATAATTTTGAGATATGTGCATTTACCTAAAATTATAATATAGTTAAAAATTTGAAGTTTTGCCGAAACCGGTTTGGCTCAGTGGATAGAGCGTCGGCCTGCGGACTCAAGGGTCCCGGGTTCGATTCCGGTCAAGGGCATGTACCTGGGTTGCTGGCACATCCCCAGTGGGAGATGTGCAGGAGGCCAGCTGATCGATGTTTCTAACTTTCTATCTCTCTCCCTTCCTCTCTGTAAAAAATCAATAAAATATATTTTAAAAAAAATTTGAAGTTTTTACTTCAATATACTAAGTTGAGATAATTTAGTCTTAATAGCAAACTCATTTTTATGTATTAAATGTAGCAAAGACTTTTCATCGCAGCATTGTTATCCTTTATAGTGCCATAGTGTTAGTGAACCTGTTTTTTTTTAGTTTTGAAACATCTATATTATCTTAAAATGTATGACCTGCTTGCCTTGTGTTTTAAAAACATGTTTAAGTATATTTGGTATGTTAGTGACATTTAAAATGGAGAGTTATTGCTATGTAAACATATCCTTTATAACATCAGACTGGATGTTTCCTGTCATCCAGAGGACTAACCTTTTTAAAGGAGCATTTAAATGTTCTTACCAATTGAAAAGATAAATCAAGAGTCTTCAAACACCTTATTATTAATTTTTTAAAAAGAATATATAAATCCTGCTAAGAGCAGTAATCACTCTGCAGGTTCAAAGTACTTAGCCAGTCAGTTGGAGATACCAGTGTCCCAAATAAATTGTAGGCTCTTCCTTTAAAGGTTTCAAATGTTGTGTCCTATGATTTAAGCTTGTGGATTGCAAATGAAAATGACATTCAATAAAGGTTCTGGGATAGTACTAATTTGCAGCTCTTTTCAGCCTAAATAAAAGTCATTTCCCATGCCTTGTAGTAACTAATCTAAACTAAACTACCTGACATTTCCACTCAGTCAAAGAACAGACTGAAAATGCTGAATTGTCAGCAAAGCTTTGATGTAAATCAGTAGTCACAGGAGACTGCAAAGAAGAACATAATGTAACCGTCAGCTCATCAAAGGGAAGCTTTCTTCTTTTAAAGAAAAAAACATTCCAACATCCTTCCTCTGAATTAAAGAAACATTTGGCCTCATTATTTTAAGATACAGTTTCCTCCCCAATAAATATCAAGATAATTAATACTGAAAAGCTATTGATTTTTTCCCCCAAAAATCCAACAGAATTATAAAAATACAAATCAGAAACAAGCTGTTATTTGGCACTTAAGACTTCCTTTTAAAATAAATTCAGCAATGTTTAAATTCACGGTTGTCTCCCATGGATCAAAGTAAAAGAAAAGTAAGGAAAAAATCAAATGAGCATATATTTGAAATCATTTTCTTGAAAAAACTAAAAGCTCATTTTTTTCTCTCTTCTAAATAAAACTATTTCCAATAGCCTATATGTCTAAATCTTTTCTACACAAAACAAATGAACAAAATAGATCCAGAGACTTGGAAGCATGGAACAGACTGACAAATTTCAGAGGGAAGGGGTTGGGCAGGAAGAGATCAACCAAAGAACTTACATGCATATATACATAACCCATCGACCAGGTGGTGAAGGCCTGGGGGAGGGGACGAGAGTGAGGTGAAGAGGGTCAATGGGGGGGAGGGGACATCTGTCATACTTTCAACAACAAAGATTTAAAAAGCCATAGTCTTCATACTCAGCAACACTGGCATCACTTTGAAGCCCCCCAGAAAATGCACATGATCAGGCCTCACCTCTGGCTAACTGACTCAGAATCTCCATTTTGACAACATTCTCATGTGATTTGTATCCATGAAGACTGAGACACAATATACTAAACAACTCAGATTTTCAGAAGCAATGATTTGTTGTATTTTAGCATTTTTGTCCAAACCATTTTAGACTAAAGAATGGGCAAAGAGCAAATTTTCAACCAGGTTTACTTTGCATATGATCTTTTAAATCAGTAGAGCTCTGTTCCAGGTATGTTATAATCCAAGAATTATATACATTTTTCTAGTTGGAAAGAAAAATAATGTAAAGATTATCCAGTCCATCTTGTCACACAAGGCAAGATACTTTTCTATATTATAGATATTGTGTCAGCTAAGGTTCACTCAGTTCAAATGACAAATAACTCAATCAAAGATCTTAAACAAGAAGAAGTTTACTATATTAATAAAACAAGCTTTTTCTCTTTCATTCTGTTAATATTGATTGAATTCCAAATATTAGTCCAACCTTGCATTCCTTGGATAAACCTCACAGGTCATAACGAATTTCCTTTTTATATGCTGATGATGTATTTCACTAAAACTTCATTAAGAAATTATATCATGAGAAATAGCAGTCTAATTTTCTTTTTATATCTTAGTTATTGGTATAACAGATACCTTGACCCATTAAATGAAATTAGAATCTGTCATTTATCTTATATTTATTAAATATATTTTTTCTTAAATGCCTGCTCAAATTTTTCTGTTAGCTACCTGGTTTTGAAGTTCTCTATATGGGCATGCTTACGATAATGAATTCAAGTTAATAAAGAATTCAATAGTGCTATTCAGATGTCTTAATCCTCCATGTTTTGTTAACTTTGTTTTTCAAATAATTCATCCATTTTACTTGAGTTATTAAATATATTGGCAAAGAGTTGTTCAAAATATCTCTTACTTTCTGTTCCTTTGCTTTATATAATGATTTTATAATTTATAAAATGATATCTATTTATCTAGCTATCTACCTTCTCCTCTTCTACAATTTGACAGATGGCTGTCCTGTGGCCCTTTCCAGACATCATTACTAATACCTATCCATGTCTATACATCAGCCTTACAAAGAGTCACATGTTTAACATGTGCTTTTTATCTATGTTTGAAGATTCTATACTGGTAGAAACTCTAAAGATATAATTCCTCTTATCAAGTATAATAAAAACTATTTAATATTTTAGTTTCCAAGCAATAGGATGACTGAATGGACCTTCCTTCACTATAATAAAGTAGTTTGTAGTGTGTCTCTTTTTTGGTAGAGTGGCCTTGTGTAGTAGGTGTCCTATAGGGCCCAATGGCTCAGCCTCTCCAGTCATCTGAGCTGGGTACTCTAGGCCTGGCCCTGTGTAGGCTATGTTCACAGTGTTGTTGTGGTTGAGCCTTGATCGCTATTGGCATCACTGGGAGGAGCTGACCTCCAGGCTAATTGGCTGAAGACCAACTGTGACTACCAGTATAGTGGAAGAGCTTCTGTGCAGGAGATACTCCTATGGAGCAGGAATTGCTTCAGTGGGGCTTTGGTGCTCCCTGAATCTGCCCCTTGAGTGTGTTGTTTGTGGATGTGTCGAGTTATAATATGGTATGGTCTGAAGCCTCCACTGTGTCACTAGTTCTGGATTTGCATGTGGCCCATGGGTCGTAGTTTGAGGACCCCTGGTCTAAAGCCTGAGCCAGGACAAGCCATTCATATCGAAAAGCCTACAGAGAGATCTGCAGATGGCTGCTACTTGTGTTGGACTTGTAAGTGCCAGGAGAGGCCAAGCTGTGAAGTAAGGTAGGCTGCTGCTAGTGCTGGGTCTTGCTGATGCCAGTTTGAGAGATTTTAGGAAAGTCTAAAGCAGGGGTCCTCAAACTTTTTAAACAGGGGGCCAGTTCCCTGTCTATAGTTAAAAAAAAAAAACTATGAACAAATCCCTATGCACACTGCACATATCTTATCTTGAAGTAAAAAAACAAAACGGGAACAAATACAATATTTGTATTTGCATGTGGCCCATGGGTCGTAGTTTGAGGACCCCTGGTCTAAAGCCTGAGCCAGGACAAGCCATTCATATCGAAAAGCCGCTGCAAACAGCTTGGGTGGAGCTGCAAATTGAACGGGGAATCACCAGGGCAGAGTGAGCAGTGTGAGCCAAGCTGATGGAAACTCTGATATGGCTGCCTATCAGCTCTGTGACAGGAGAGGTCTCAACATAGGAACATAACCCTTGTGAACACCCCTGTCTGGGAGAAAATTTTCCCCAAATTCTTGCTCAGATGCCAAATAATCCAGTTCCTCCCCAATGTCCCAGAGTCCCCCAAGCCACTGACCCATTCCTGGAGCTCTGAGGGAGCAGAGTGGGTAAGTTTGTGCACTGTCCCTATAAGAGCAATAGTCTGGATCTCCAGCTGCTTCCATGTCACTCAGCCACAATCCCTGCTGGATTTTTCAGCCTGAAGTTCTGGGGGCCTCTCTTTCCAGCTCTGGAACTCTGGGCTGGGGATCTGGTGTGGGGCTGGGACCCGTTGCTCATCATGGGAGGCCTCTGCAGCAGAGACATACTTCTTGATTAAAAACACACCACATGTGGGTGTTGGACAGCCCATTCCATGCCTCCACCCCTACTACCAGTCTCAATGCACTAGTATTTTGTTCTTTACTTCTCTATTTGTAGAACTTGCAATCAGCCAGAGTTCAGATGGTTCTGAATGATGGTTGTTCTATATTTTTGTTGTAATTTTGATGTGGCTGTGGGAGGCAGTGAGTACTGCATTTACCTACACTGCCATCTTGGTTCTCTCAATGATATATGTTTTTGAATAATGTTTCATTTCAAATAACTTAGGGTCTATACATTGTATTCAAAGCAAGTATTGTGATCTTGGCACACTGCTTTATTGGTCAATAAACTCTATTTGTACAGTCATAGTATTTGCATTGTATTTCATTTTTAGTAAATTTATTTTTAAGTTGTGTATATTTACAGGCAAAGCAAGAAAGTTATGTTTATGGTTGAAGAAGAAAATGTAAGCTTTAACAACCTTGAGAAGGGTAAAGTAAATCTGTAGGTGACAGATGGTGGAAGATGAGAGAAGAAAAGAACATGGAGAATTTATGGAGGCACTGATATCCTGATGCTACACAGAAGAGAGTCAAAATACTTAAGCAAATTTTATATCACAAGAAATTGAGATATCAAGATATTACTTAACATTATAAAGTTTCCCAGCACAAGAACTAGTTATGGCCATCAGCTATTTGGATACGGGTGAGTGTCAGCAATGGAATGAGTTAAAACTAAATTTTCTATTGAGGAATGGATAGATTTTTTCTAAAGTTAATCAAGACATGGAATTTTAAGCATATAATTAGTTCAAGAAAAGGTTATATTGGGAGTCAAACATGGGATAGGGAGAGATTATGGAGACTTTCTAAATAAGTTTATAATAATCTCTGTTAAGTTATTTCATTTTTAATATTGATACAAAATATTTAAAAATTGATTAGAAAGATATTTACATTCTAAAAGAAGCTATAAGCCTTTTACTAAATACTGGAAAGTATAATGTAGAATTAAAAGATAAAAGTTTAAAATATCTCACTTTATAAAATATAGATTTTTGTTTTTTAAATTTATCTTGGTTGTTGAAAGAATTAGATATTCCCTTTGTTCTCCCACTAACCCTCTCCACTCTGCTCCCACTCCCTCCCCAGGCCTTCACTGCATTATAGTCAAAATATAGATGTTTAATTCATTCCATATCTACATTTTTCCTAGTACTATCAAGATTTGTCCTATTTCTCATCCATTTAATAACATAGACAAGAAGCACCAGTGCACTGAGCCATCAGTAATTACAGGCTATAAACAGGGACAAATGTCATTATGAAATTATAAGGTAACATTGTAGCTTAAATAAAGCTTTGTAAAAATATAAATAATATTATGGTCCCGAGAACTTGAAAAATGTTAAATGCTATACTGAAATTGTTCTTCTTAGCATGATAAGAAAGAGAAGGTTGTATAATGTTTATATTCCTGTAATCTCAGACAAAGGGTACTACTGTTTATATCATCCTCTTGGAGCTGTCTCAAGGAAGATAAAGCTCTACATATACTGAGTTTATTGTTATTGTGATTACAATTCCTTTCCCTATGTTTAATTTTATTAAAGTAAAGCAAACCTTTCTAAAAGAACTCATTTATAATCTTTTAACCACAAGGCCTGTAAGGGTTTAACCACTTAAGATAATAATATTAAAAAAATATGAAGTGACTAGTCTCAAGTAATTACATTTTTTTCCATACAAATAGTGAGTTCTTTGTTGAACAGAGAACAGTATATTCTCTTCAGTCTCACCCTCATTCTACTGCTGCAATAATTATGTCAATTAGAGCTTCCTCTGGCAGTTCGGATTCAAACTAAAGTGAAATTTCATTTCTTTTTTAACTTTTTGGAGAACTTGACCTGGATTTTTGCTTCCCAGGTCCTACACTGCCTCCATGTATATGGTTTCTTCTTATATACCAACAACATGGAAACTGGCTTCTTAGGCAGTTTTTTTTTTTCTTTTATGTCCAGCACATGAAGTGAGAAATGTGAATTCTTTTCATTAGAGGCCCCAGAATCACCATGGTGTTTCAGGTAATAAATGGCCTAATTCTTCAGTTGAGATTCTTCAGAATAAAGAGAAATACATGTTCCAACAGTATAAAAATCACCTAAAACTTATAATAACCACAACACAGTCAAATAACCACAAACATTCTGCTAGATTTACTGTGCACTGTGAGGTTACTAGTCCACATCAGACCTTCAATTTGAATATCTACTTCAGATTGTAATACCTACTTAGTCTTGATTTTAAGTAAAAATCTTCCAAGTCAGGTTTCAATTAACATTTTCATTTTTAAGGTGAAGTTGCTTCTCCATATGCCATGCTGAACAGATGGATGAACTGTACTTGTTCTCAACACTTGAATTATTTGACTTCCTTTTTTTCTCTTAGTGTACACCTCAATCAAGCTTTTTTTTCCCCCTAGTGACTTGTATATTTTAATTCTTCCTTTGATATTTTTCTTTCTTAGACCTAGGTGATCTGTTCTGCTGGGACCTAACCCATCTGAGTAGGCAACTGTTGCACAACACAAATTTGCAAGCAGGTACATTTATAAATTATTTTCTTTAGAGTTAACACATTCTTGCTGAGTTGTTTTTTACCGCACTGTGAAAAGGTTCAGCAAAATTGACAGAGATAATCAAATTCAGTCAGAACTTTTTCAAAAAGGAAGTTATCCTGAACATGAAATGAAAATATCTCTTCAAGATACGGATTTCATTACCTGTGGACATTTACTCAGGAGTGGGATTGCTGGGTCATATGGTAATTCTAATTTATTTTTGATTTTTTAGAAATGGCCATACTGTTTTCCACAATGGCTATACCAATTTACATTCTTATCAAAGGCGTATAAGGGTTCCCTTTTCTCTACATCCTGGTCAACATCTGCCATCTCTTTTGTCATTTTGGTAATAGCCATTTTAATAGGTTTGAGGTAATATCTCACTGTGG
Source organism: Myotis davidii (assembly GCF_000327345.1). Taxonomy (NCBI): domain Eukaryota; kingdom Metazoa; phylum Chordata; class Mammalia; order Chiroptera; family Vespertilionidae; genus Myotis; species Myotis davidii. Next base: position 630,206 of record NW_006295560.1, on the reverse strand, counting down.
TTTTGGTTTTCATTTCCCTAATGATTAGTGATGTTGAATACTTTTCCATGTGCCTATTAGCCGATATAAGTCTTCTTTAGAAAAAGGTCTATTGCAGTCCTTTGCTCATTTTTAACTGGATTATTTGCTTTTTGTTACTGGTGAGTTTATTTTTTATATATTTTGGATATAACTCCTTATCAGATACTGTGTTGCAATATTTTCTCCCATTCTGTAGGTCGCCTTTTCAATTTATTACTATTGCTTTACAGAAGCTCTTTAGTTTGGTGTAGTCTTACTTGTTTATTTTAACTTTTGTTGCCTGTACTTTTGTTGTCTTATCCAAGATATCATGGTCAAGACCAATATCAAGGAACTTTTTTCCTATGCTTTCTCCTAGGAGTTTACAGTTTCTTCTCTTATATTTAAGTTATTAATTAATTTTAGTTAATTATTACGAATGATATAAGATTGGGTTTCTGTTTCATTCTTTTGCATGTGGTTATCCAATTTTTCCAAAACCATATGTTGAAGAGTCTATCCTTTCTGCATTGTGTGTTCTCTGTACTCCCATGTTCATTGCAATATTATTCATATTTGCCAAGATATAGAAACAACCTAAGTATATTTCAGCTCTTCAACTATGGATAAAGAAAATTTTATATATAATGGAAGATTACTCAGCCATAACAAAAAATAAATCCTGACATTTGTGACAACATGGATGAAACTGGAGGGAATTATGATAAGTAAAATAAGTCAGGCAGGGGAAAACAAATCCTGTGTGGCATCACTTATATGTGGAATCTTTTATTTTTTTTATTTTTGGTAAATCCGATTTAATAAAAACAGAGAATATAATGATGATTGTCAGAGACTGGGGAGAGGGGATGTAGAGAAACATAGGTCAAAACATACAAACTTTCAATTATAAGAAGTTCTGCAGTCTAATGCATAGCTTGATGACTATAGTTAATAATATGTAATTATATACTTGAAAGTTGCTGAGGGTATATCTTAAGTGTTTTCACCACAAAAAAAAAAAGGTAACTATGTGAGGTAATGGATGTGTTAATTATCTTAATCTTGGTAATCATTCCACAATGTATATAGATATCAAATGATCATGTTTTACACTTTAATATATGCCATTATATTTGTCAAATATTCCTCAATAAACTCAGGAATAAAAAAAGTTTTCAGCTAGTGTGGGAAATAATCTTAATTTTTAAAGGAGAAGTACATTTGTATTTTTTATAGTTTCTTAAATGAAACCTTGTCATGACTAAATGTGGAATTGGGTACATGCTGCTTTTCCTCTGATATCTCACTTTAACACCACCCTCTAAATTCAGGTGTTTTGAGTATGTTAAAGATATTATGCAGGAGTTTTAAACAATCGTAATTGAAATTCAATGTATTCCCTTCAAGAAAACTGGGCTAGGGGTAACAAAAAATGATACAAAGTCTGAACTCAACCTCTTTTTGTTGTTGTTAATCCTCACCTGAGGATATTTTTCCCCATTGATTGTTTGAGAGAGTGGAAGAGAGAAGGAGAGACACACAGAGAGAAACATTGATGTGAGAAAGATACATCGATTGGTTGCTGAGCCGGCAACCGAGGCATGTGCTCTTGATCAGAATCGAACCCACAACCCTTCAGTCCGCGGGCTAATACTCTACCACTTAGCCAAACAGGCTAGGGCTGAACTCAACCTTTTAATATGCACTCTGCTTTGTGTTACTGAAATCACACATGAGCCTCTATTTTCATTTTTCCATATTAAGAGACTTAAAATGGATCCCAGAAAAAAAAAAAAAACACTTCAAAAGAGAATTTTATTCATATGCCATGTCTCCCCATCATCAAGATAGGCCTTAGTTCCCCAAAAGGGTTGAATGGAAACTGAGCCACTATTTTAAAAATTGAAATCTAATGAACAAAGTAAATAAACAAAATAGAAACAGACTTACAGATTCAGAGAACAGACTGAAAGCTTTCAGAGGGGAGGGAGCTGGGTGAAATAGGTGAAGGAATTAAACTAACAAGTAAAGCCCTCATAGACACAGACAACAGTATGGTATTACCAGAAGGAAAGAGGGGTAGGGGCAAGTTAAAGAAGGTAAAGGGGGAATAAATGGTGCCAGAAGGATCCTACTAGCTTCACTTTGGGTGGTGAACACACGGTACAATATATGGATGCTGTATTATAGAATTGTACACTTGAAACCTATATAATTTTATTAACCATTATAACCTCAATAAATTCAATAAAATATAAAAAAATTCTTAATATGATTGTTTGACTCATTTCGGATACCTCTTCCTCCAAAAGAACTAATTGAAAATCATATATCCTCTTTGGAATTCCCTTAGTGTCCTATATATTTTTCTATGACATATGCCACCTCCTACATTTTATAATAATCACATTGTTTTTGTTATGGGATTAAAAGTTATTTGAGAATAGAATAGATATTCTTTCTTATTCATCTATGTGCTCCAATCACCAGTGAACCAAATCTATAGTGTTAGATAAATGTTGAACTAAAGGTAAACTTTCAGTTTGCTTTTCAACTGCGTTAAAATACTTATGAATTGTGGGGGTAGTTTAACCAATGTTTTAGTTTAAAGAATGCTATATTTTTCTTTAATATTATATATGATTAGTGTTATCCTTTGACCCACCCAATATAAATTATAGGGTGACCAAATAATTAGCTCAGGTCAAGATATTATTTCTTCTCTGGAATAAATAGCTTTTGAAATAGAATTCCTATTTAAAATTCTATAAATATGTGTAAGAATTCCAAGAAAAGTATATCAATATTGATTTTATATAAAACTTCTTAGTTTATTTCTAAAATTAGGATATAAATTGTTAAAAATTCATCGAAGGCAAATCAAATTTCTATTTTCTTTCTTTTTTTTGGTATGTTTTCATAAAATTTTATGTTTAAATATATGATCAAAAAATATCTACATGAATCAAAGTAATGGTCCAAATAGGACAAGTCACTGTGAAGCTACTAATGTTCCCAAACTAGTTATTGTCATATGAGTATTTTGAATAACTCTTCTTCAAACTAAAATATAATTGTATGTTTAGTGAGGTGACAAACCAAGGATCAACTTATACCATTGATTCACTGCTTATTCTCAACCTAAAGTTGGTATTTTATTTCTTTTCAAGACTTAACTATATAAAATAAATGTAGAAAAAGTTATTTAAGTGTCATTTATCCAAAATATGAAACACAATTCACGATAATTAAGATTGTTAAATATAATATCAATACAGTTTATACCAAGTTGATTTATCAAACCATTTGTGCATTCAAGGACTCCTTTTTTCATTCAAGAACTACTTATACAGTAACTATTTTTTTTGCCACAAACATACTAGATTTAGTCTTTGCATTCATAGAGTCTATAGCCCAGTAGAGAAAGTGGATATCAAACAAATAATAACAAATATGAAAAACATTAACAAAGGAGATTTTCATTTATTAATTTAGGTATAAATGAGTGTGGGTTACCTTTTCTATGATATTAAACATGGTAAATGCATTTATGGATTTTCTAAAGCATCTAGTACAATGTCATAAATAGATGATAAGTACATGTTAAATAAACAGATAAATCAATATAGGAGCATAATATTCATCTTGAGTACCTAAAGGCTATAATGGTATATGAGAAATGGCATACAAAAGGGTTTTACATGAGGGCTAGAATGCATAGTCTCAAATTTTATTAGAAACAAAATAATAAAAAAATGAGATTTTCAAGTAAAGAGTACAGAACTTAGAATACATCTAAGAAAGCTTCCCGAAGAGTGATAGTCATTAAATATTATAATTTATTTCCAAATGAATTTGTCAAATCCTTTTAGCATGTCTTTTAAAATAAGATAGGAACTTCATCTGTTCAGGATTTAATTGTCCCTGCATTATGCCAAAACATCTGCTAGTTTTAGTCAATAGTAAAATCTCCATACTGTCAATTCAAAGAATAAACTCAGTTCAATCAGTTTTCTGGCATCATGTAGGTCAAACAAGCCTGTTGATTGACATTTTATTTTTCTTCAATTATTTTCTCTTAATGGAAACACCAAGCTCATGTAGTTCTAAGTGGACTATCTTAACTAAGTAAAATTTTTAAATGTCTTTGCATTAATTTTTTTTATTCATGATGTATGAGTATAACATATTTCACCATTATGTAATTTGAATGAAACATACTTTAAGTATATTTAGAAATATTTAAAGTGATAAAATGGTAATGTTCTTATTTAAATTAAAATGCAACTTACTAGGACTTAAGAAGTAGTACTAAATATTCTAAAGGGAATGTATTTTATATACTTCAGTTATATATTCATCATACATAGTGAAATGCAGGGGCCAAAAAACTTTGGAAAGAATGTCAGTTATACTAGAAGTGAGGATAGTGAGAAGGGAATTGCTTTTTAAGGTATTTTTAGAGGAAATAAGAGCTTGGTTGATATACAATGAATACATATTGGATAAATTGATTGGGTGCTTCATGTGATGAGACACTGAGCTGAGGTATATATATATGATAAGAAATGGTATACCCAAGGTGTTAATTAGTGTGCTCTAAAACAATACTTTATCCTAAATTTTTGGCTAAGGAATTTTCCAGGGAGAAGAGGAAATTGAACAAAAATGGTACATGGGGAAGCAAATTTCCAGGACTTACCTTATGATTTTTAAAAAAATGTTTTATATTTTTATTGATTTCAGAGAGGAAGAGAGAGGGAGAGAGAGAGAGAAATATCTATGATGAGAGAGAATCATTGTTTGGCTGCCTCCTGGCATGCCCCACACTAGGGATCGAGCCTGCAACCCCAGGCATGTGCCCTTGACCAGAATTGAACAGGGAACTCTCAGTCCACAGGCCTATGCTCTATCCACTGAACGAACTGGCTAGAGATATTTTATGATTTTCTAATAAATGATTATTTCTAGTGAACAAAATTAATTGGCTACTTTTTATGTGCCTTCATATGTGTATACATAACCAATATTTAACATTTTTACAATATTTGTAACTTAATTTAATAGAATTTAATAATGATAAACCTTTATAAGGAGTTTCTTATGAACAGCATTAGGCTAAGTGTTTTACATTTCTTTCTTAGTAGTTGCATCAACCAAGTGGGGCCGATAGTCATTTTACAGATGAGGTAATAAAGAATAGCTCAATGGTTATAAAAATATTGATTAGCCAATTCACCATAAAGCCTGGGGGGGGGTGTCACTAGTAGCTATAAAAGATAAGCCTCACCTGGCCAGTGTGGCTCCGTAGGTGACCTATTAACCAGAAGGTCACACTTTGATTCCAAGTCAGGGCACATGCCCGGGTTGCAGGCTCGATCCCCAATGTGAGCATGCAGGGAGCAGTCAATCAATAATTCTCTCTCGTCATTGACGTTTCTATCTCTCTCTCCCTCTGCATTCCTCTCTGAAATCAATAAAAACATATTAAAAATAAAATATAATAAAAGATAAGCCTCAAAACTCAATCTTACAAAAGATTATTCATCACTCCCGTAAGTTAATATGAGAGTTCCAAACTTGTGAGTGGTTCTTCTTATTTATTTTTATTTTATTAAAATATATTTTATTGATTTTTTACAGAGAGGAAGGAAGAGGGATAGAGAGTTAGAAACATCGATGAGAGAGAAACATCGATCAGCTGCCTCCTACACACCTCCCACTGGGGATGTGCCCGCAACCAAGGTACATGCTCTTGACCAGAATCAAACCTAAGACCTTTCAGTCCGCAGGCTGACGCTCTATCCACTGAACAAAACCGGTTCTTTTTAAGTAATATTTAGAGACACATGATTTTTTTTTTATTTTTAAATTCATGGGGTGACATTGATTAATAAAATTATGTGGGTTTCATATGTACAATTCTATAATATATTGACTGTATATTGTATTGTGTGTTTACCACCCAAGTGTCCTTCCATCACTATTTTCCTGCTATACCCACTCATAGCTCCTCCCACCCAAGCATTATGCTAAATGAAATAAACTAGTCAGAAAAAGACACGTGCCATGTAATTTCATTCATATGTGGAATCTAATGAACAAAATAAACTAACAAAAAATGGAAATAGACTCATAGATAGAGAACAGACCGACCAACAGCTGTGTGTGTGTGTATGTGTGTGTGTGTGTTGGGGGGGGGATTGTGTGATATATGTTATTTTTGATTTGCAGCTCTGCTATTTTTAAAAATGCCTCCCAAGTCACTGTGTTTCTTTGCCTCAAGTCTGGGGTAGGGGAAGTATGTGTAGGATGATGAATGGATTCTCTTAAGAGCCTGTCCTGGAAGCTACACAAGCCATTTCCACCCACATTCCATTTTTAGTATCTCACTCATATGGACACACCTAATTGCAAGGGAGTTGATGAAATGTGTTATAGCTGTGTGCCCAAAAAGAATTGGATTTCATAGATGGCTAGTTAGACTCTGCCTCAATCCTCTCTTCTGGTCATCAAAAGAGAAAACCCAGCATGGCTGTTGTGGCTCTGTGGTTGAGCCTCAACCCATGAACCCAGATTTCAGGCTCGATCCCTAATAGGGGGTGTGCAGAAGATAGTAGATGGATGATTCTCATCATTGTTTTGTTTCTTTTTATAGCAAATTTTAAAAAAAAAATTTAGTAGGTAAACCAGCTCCAACTTCTGCAAGGTTTCTCCTGTCACTATTACCTACGTGAAATGGGCTTTGGGGCTTATACTTTCCTTAGATATTATATAGTTTTTACAATGTGCTTCTTGCTCATGCAAATGAGGAGCCATGATATTTTTGGTAATATAACTAAAATAATATTTTAAAATATGGCGGGGGAGTCGGGTGGGGGGCATTAGAGAGCAACCAAAGGACTTGTATGCATGCATATTAATATAACCAATGGGCCCTAACCGGTTCGGCTCAGTGGATAGAGCATCGGCCTGCGAACTGAAGAGTCCCAGGTTCAATTCCGGTCAAGGGCATGTACCTTGGTTGCGTGCACATCCCCAGTGGGGAGTGAGCAGGAGGACAATGAGTTAGAGGGAATCCTTGTCTAGCATTTCTATTCCTACTCACAGGAAATACATCTCAAAAACAACAAAGAAGACATATGTAAAACTTTAGACAATAAATTTAAAAAAATAAAAAATAATAGGCTTATTTCCCATTTGATTCCAGATAATTACTGTGTCTTTAACCACATTAAAGTTATTTCTCACACAGAGCTAGAATATAATGTATTCTTTGGTTCTACATTGGTGGTGTGCTGTAACCAGTTGGTACCAGCTTTCAAGAACAGATTGTTAAATTTTCAGGAATTTTGTAAGCCAGTTGGCATCTTGTTGGTGTCTTAAAATTGGCTATAGTGGGAATAGTTATACCACAAACATTGTCAAATGCTATAAATCATAGCTTTTTATTTATGCATTTTTGATACCCAAGTGTTCAAATTTTAATAGTACAGAAGCTCCTATTCTCAACTTAATGTAGGCTAACTTGACTCCATTAGAAAAAAAATCAGCTGGAGTGTTGCATAACTTCATCATGCCTGCAAAACTGAGTTATGCTATTCAATTGAGAATTCTTATTGGGTCTTTTATTCAGTGATTTTTAAATTCTTATCTCTTACTCTTTGGTACTTAGAATAAGTCAGCATTTCCAGTCCTTAAAAGTCCTGAATTTCTCTGTTTCCTAAACACTTCCGCTAGCAAACCAGCCAATTATTTCCTGATTTTATTTCCTAATAATACCTGACAAAAAGCAGAAAGTAAATGTTAACCCATCATCACTGTCATTTAGTTATTGCAGGCGACATTTTCACCAAATGTTTTCTTACTGCACCATGGCTCTCACTGCAATATTGATTTAACTGCCCAACCACTGTTCAACTGCTAAGCTACTCCATATATTGTAAGGTGTGGTTAAAATAACACCCCTGTATTTATTTAGGTATCATCATTACCTACTATAATTGATGAAACCTAAAATCTTCATGTCTTAATCCAGAAGTTCATCTCACAAATCCCAGACTGATGTCTGTGCTTTGCAGGTGGCTCATGTTCAAACAGTGGTTCAGGGACCCAGGCTCCTTCTCTCTTGGGGCTCCTTTATCTTCAGGATATCACTTCCTAGGTCTCTATGCTCCTCTACTACCACCTAGCTGAGAGAAAAGGAGCATGGACTACATGCACAGACATTTCTATGGGCTCATCCTGATAAAGCAGCATGCTTAATTTCTGTTTACAGGTCTTTAGCTAGAAATCATTCACATGGACAAACTTTACTGTAAAGAAGGCAGCACCTGTAGTCTACCTGTTGGTGAGAGAGAGAAAGAGAGAGAGAGAGAGAGAGAGAGAGAGAGAGAGAGAGAGAGAGAAAAGAAATGACTTGGTGAAAAACCAACCAGCCTCTGGCATAAGCACTTTTCATTGTTCCACTAAGAACTCTATGTTAATGGTTAATGTGTACCCATAATTTAATTTTTATCTTATTTTGCAGAATTTTACAAATTTGAATTAAACTGCAACAACATCATCATGTACTGTCCACTCTAGATATTAATGGAATTTACATTTCTGGGAATAATTTTCTCCAAGGAAATTCATAAAATAGAAAGTATATACTAGTATTGTGCAATACCCTGTAACATGTTAATAAAATAGTCTCTGAGTATGTTTTATTATCTTTGAAAACAACAAATATATTTATTTGAAACAGACTTAGTTAGGTTGTAATCATCAGGTAATTAAGCCATATAATCTAATATCTTATGTTTAATTTCTGATGCACTATGACACCATAGTCTAATTACTAAATCTCCTTGAGTTATAATGGGTTCATCTGGAAAGTAAGGATTAAAAAACAGTAGCTCAATACCAGATATCAAGCTGTATTACAAAGCCACTGTTTTCCAAACAGCCTGGTACTGGCACAAGAACAGACATATAGATCAATGGAATAGAATAGAGAATCCAGAAATCAACCCAAACCACTCTAGTCACTGGAGCTGAGAGCCACCTTTAGCTCTGAGGCTTGGCTCCAGCTCTTAGGCCTCTGCTGCTGAAAGAAGGTATCTGGTTTGTTTCGGCTCTATAATCGAAACTCTGTATCAACTCCAGCTCTGAGATCCTAGCCGGCTGAAAGCTGGTTTCTGGGATTTTGTTTAGCTTCTGTATGTTACAATGTTTCTTAAACTGCAGGCTCAGAGGCCGGCAAGGCAGGTGGGGAAGGTTGGCCTCCTCCGTCACTGAAACAAGCAAGCCTCATGTTCAGTTTAAGCTGCCTGGCTGCCAGCCGCCATCTTGGCTGGCAGTTAATTTGCATATCACCCTGATTAGCCAATGGAAAGGGTAGTGGTCATACACTAATTACCATGTTTCTCTTTTATTAGATAGGATGTATTAATTATTGTATTAGTCATTTGTATTACAACTATAAACCTACTTTTGCTCACCCCTCTAAATGCATATGTACATACATACATACAGGTCTTGACTATTGTAAATAATATTGTAATGAACATGGGATGCATATATCTTTTTTTTAAATATATTTTATTGATTTTTCACAGAGAGGAAGAGAAAGGGATAGAGAGTTAGAAACATCGATGAGAGAGAAACATCGATCAGCTGCCTCCTGCACATCTCCCACTGGGGATATGCCCGCAACCAAGGTACATGCCCTTGACCGGAATCGAACCCGGGACCCTTCAGTCCGCAGGCTGACTCTCTATCCACTGAGCCAAACTGGTTTCGGCTGCATATATCTTTTTTGGGTAGTTTTTGTTTCCTTCAGATAAATACCCAGAAGTGAGATTGCTGCAACATACAGTAGTTCTATTTTTAATTTTTTGAGGAACCTCCATACTGTTTTACATAGGAGCTATGCCGTTTTACATTTCCACCAATGTAAAAGGGTTCCCTTTTCTCTACATTCTCAACAACACTTGTTATTTCTTGTCTTTTTTTTTAAATATATTTTATTGAGTTTTTACAGAGAGGAAAGGAGAGAGATAGAGAGTTAGAAACATCAATGAGAGAGAAACATCGACCAGCTGCCTCCTGCACACTCCCCACTGGGGATGTGCCTGCAACCAAGGTACATGCCCTTGACCGGAATCGAACCTGGGACCTCTCAGTCCGCAGGCCAACGCTCAATCCACTGAGCCAAACCGGTTTCGGCTTCTTGTCTTTTTTATACTAGCCAGTTTAACAAGTATGAGGTGATAACGTGATAGCTTATTGTAGATTTGATTTGCATTTCCCTGATAATTATTGATGTTGAGCATCTTTTCATGTATCTGTTGGCCATGTGCATGACTTCTGATTGTATCTCTTTAATTAAATTTTAATTGCTTTATTTGCAAAATTAGTTTTGTGTCTTCTAAAATTAGTCTTGAATATATATATATATATATTTTTTTTTTTTTTACAGAGAGGAGGGGAGAGGGATAGAAAGTTAGAAACATCAATGAGAGAGAAACATCGATCAGTTGCCTCCTGCACACTCCCTACTGGGGATGTGCCCGCAACCAAGGTACATGCCCTTGACCGGAATCGAACCTGGGACCTTTCAGTTCGCAGGCTGATGCTCTATCCACTGAGCCAAACCAGTTAGAGCTTTTCAGTTAGTTTTTAAATTGTTTGTCTAGGTTACTAGAGATTTATAGAATGAATATTCACCGTCTTTTATCCAAAAATATCTATTTCAACTCACCCCTCCTTAGTTTCATTTTTTTTTTATTTTTTCGTACTTTTTTTTTTTTTTTTTTTTTTTTTTACTTTTCTTTGGTCTTCTACATCACCAGATTTATTCCCTGACATCCTAGTGAGTTTTCTACTTATATTGTGTAGGTTTTCCTCTGGATTATTTTATTTTTCTCATGATTCTCTTTTAAACTCTGTTCATTTAATTCTGTTACATTTTATTTATCAATTAATAATTGAATGGTTTTAATTTGAAGGTAGCATAGCTACAGGAACATTCAAAAATTATAATAAAGCATAAAAAATGAGTATTTTCCTTTTTTTTACTGTTGACAGTATTACAGATGTCCCCCATACCCACCTCTTGCTCCCCTCCACCAAGTCTCCACCCTTCCAGGCCTTCACCACATGGACTATGCATATATGTATATATGTTCTTCAGTTAATCTTTTCCCACTCCCTTGCCCCCTCCCCTCTGAGATCTCTCAGTCTGTTCCATGCATCCATACCACTGGACCTATTTTGCTCATCAGTTAATTTTGTTCATTAGATTCCACATATAACTAAGATCATGTAATATTTGTCTTTTTATGACTGTTTTTTTCACTTAGCATATTAATGATAGAAAATGTCCAAGCAGAGTGCAATATAGTTGAAAAAATGTAAGTTATTGCCTATGAACAATGGTGAATTCAAGGAATTACTTTAATGTTTGTGACCTATGAAAATTGGGCATTTTATTGGTCAGTAAGTATTATCTAACCTAATGGACATCTGAAATACAATAAGAACATTAAATTACCAACTTAATTGCATAAAAATAAATTTTAATACTTTTTGTAATATATATATATATCTGCTTTCATTTGGAAACTTATGTGTTTGGGATTCCTTGTAGGTCCCAAAGCAAATGCTGATTATAAAATCAGGGGCCTCTGAGAATCTAATATGCACAGATCAATGCTGATGAGATGTGGCTATCCCTAATAGTTTCATGACAAGAGATATAATTGATGTTTATGCTTCAAATATAATTCATCAACCCAGAAGATTTAAAATGCTGATAAAGCCACCTGGCAACTTCATGTATTTATTGGTTAAAAAGCAAATTTTTGTCTTTTTATTGTAAATATAATTATTTTAACATTTATATTAAGGAGAATGTGAAAGAACAGAAGGTACTGTTCACACATCAGATTTACAAAGTAACCTAAACTAAAAGTAGAACTATGTCAAATAAAACCTAGTCTACAGAAACCACAACTGGTAATAGTGTGACAAAAAGCAGACACTTGGATGGGAAAAAGTTGATTGGGAATAAAGCCAAAATACATCATGCATGTTGTGAACAAATATATTTGATGAATAGGCTTCAGGTTGCGTAACCAAACAAAAGACCCAGATGTAAAATGTAAACACTGCCCTAGCTGGTTTGGCTCAGTGAATAGAGTGTCAGCCTGCAAACTGAAGGGTCCTGAGTTCGATTCTAGTCAAGGGCACATGCCCAGGTTATGGGCTTGATTCCCAGTGTGGGGTGTGCAGGAGGCAACTGATCAATGACTGTCTCTCATCATTGATGTTTTTAGCTCTTTCTCCCTATTCCTTCCTCTCTGAAACCAATGGCCTGCAGGGGAGGGCAGTTGGGGGCAATTGGGCTGGCAGGGGAGCAGTTAGGTGTTGATCAGGTTGGCAGGGGAGTGGTTAGGGGGTTATCAGGCTGGCAGGAAGAAGCAGTTAGGGCCAATCAGGCAGGCAGGCAGACGGGGTGGTTGGGAGCCAGCAGTCCTGGATTGTGAGAGGGATCTCTGACTGCCGGTTTAGGCATGACCCCTGGGATTGCGCCTAAACCAGCAGTCGGACATCCCTTGAGGGGTCCCAGATTGGAGAGGGTGCAGGCTTGGCTCAGGGTCACCCCCCATGCATGAATTTCATGCACTGGGCCTCTAGTAAAATAATAAAATAAAATGTAAACACTGCCCTGATAGGTGTGGCTCGGTTGATTGGAGTGTCATCTTGTACACAAAAAGTTTGTATGTTCAATCCTGAAGGCAACAGATTGATATTTGTCTCTCACATAAATATTTTCCTCTCTCTCCTTCTTCTCTAAAAAAGATCAATTAAAAATGAAAATAAAATAAAATATAAAGAGTAATCACAATTTCTGCTTTGGTTGCTTCTATATGAAGATTAATGAAATCATATGAATTAGAAGTATGAACTCACTTTTTAAAAACCTTTAAAAGACTGAGAATTTACTCATTAATTATTTAAAGGTGTTTAAGGAAATATCCTATATAAGAAAAGCCTAACATGCAAATTGTCCCCTCAGGTGGTTGTTTGACCAATTCAGCTGCTCACTATGATGTGCGCTGACCACCAGGGGGTGGCTCAGAACATGGCAGGAATCAGTTATGTGCTGTGACCTCTTGCCTGCTACCTGGGGCAGGGGTTGATGGGGATAGAGGTGCAGTGAGAATGTGGTGTGTCCGCCAAGCTTGCTCTCACTCCCCCTGCAGCCCTCCCCAGAGGCCCATGCTGTGCCCAGGCCCACAACATCTGGCCATGCTCACTGCATCTCCGTGTGGGGACTCAGGCACCGTTACTCAGGTGGAGGGGGGTGCACGGGGACCCAGGGGCCCAGATGCTGTCCAGGGCCCAGAGGTCAGCTAGGACCTGCCCTTCCACACCAGATGCTTATGCTTCAATCACAGGCCAGGCCTAGGGACCGCACCCAGGCACAAATGCCATGCACTGGACCTCTAGTATATTTATATCACCTTTGAATATGATCTGTCAAACTAGCAGTTATATTTATGTATACAAGCTTCAATGGTACAACAAAGCTACCAAATATTATAATGAAGGTTACCTTACTTTTAACAATAGTAGTTTTAAAAAGTAAAAATCAGAAATATTAAGTAATCACATAAGAGAAACAAAATGGAAGACCAAGCAATAATAGCAACAAAAATGTACTCTTTTTCTTTAATAAATATTCAAGTAAAACAAAGCTTTTAACATAGTAATTTAGATTAATCTGCAATATCTTTTTTATTAGCGAGAGAGAGGAAGGGAGAAAGATAGAGAGAGAAACTTCAATGATGAGAGAAACATTGATCTGCTGCGTCCTGCACGCCCCCTACTGGGGATTAAGCCTGCAACATAGGCAAGTGCCCTTGACCAGGTTTCAACTTGGGGACTTCTTGGTTGACAGGTCGATGCTAAACCACTGAGCACAGTGGCCAGGAATACAATATCTTTGAAGATGTTAAAGAAAATAACAGAAATACAGGAGCAGAAGACTATTTTTCTTTTTTTAAAATATATTTTATTGATTTTTTTACAGAGAGGAAGGGAGAGGGATAGAGAGTTAGAAACATCGATGAGAGAGAAACATCGATCAGCTGCCTCCTGCACACTCCCTACTGGGTATGTGCCCGCAACCAAGTTACATGCCCTTGACCGGAATCGAATCTGGGACCCTTGAGTCCGCAGGCCGATGCTCTATCCACTGCGCCAAACCGGTTAGGGCAAGACTATTTTTCTTGATATGGACAGTCCATTTCCCTACCTGGAGGTGAGAAGATTGTGGTAATTTCCTTCCATGTTTATAATTCTGTAATTGACATACTAAATCTTTATATATGTAAAATCATATAGAAGTTGAAACAGTTTGCCTATAAGCCAAATATAAACAAACAAATTTTAAAAACCCTTGGTCTTTCCTATAGGCTTTAGGCAAAAGAGAAGGAGTGAGTAAAAACATTTTTTTCTTTATTTTTATTTTCAATTTTAAAATTTTATTTTATTTTGATTTAATATTTTACTCTTTTAATGTTTTTAAAATTTCTTTTTAAATTATAGTTGATATACAATATTATATTAGCTTAAAGTATACAACATAGTAATTAGACATTTACATACCTTACGAAGTGATCACCCCCCATAACTCTAGTACCCACCTGGCACTGTACAGCTATTACAATATTATTGACTATATTCCCTATGCTGTACCTCATATCCTTATGACTATTTTGTAACTGCCAATTTGTATTTCTTAATCCTTTCCCCTTTTTTGCCCATCCCCTAATC